>NC_069506.1:301702604-301867604 GCF_027579735.1 Bombina bombina | reverse complement strand
TATAATACACCCTTACATCAGATGATGTTCATAAGCGTTACAACTGGAATATAATAATACATCCCGATCAGATCAAGTAAATCAGTTTCCTCCCCCAGTTGTAGATCATATAAAATAGGGGGAATGGATTTGTCAGTATTAAAATATGAGGCTACAACAACAACAATCAGTAATTACAGATAAAACCTTCATACAAATCTCCTAGACTGACCTGTGCCCTGTTGTTATACTTCAGATGAGGGTCGGTGTCCTTCATGTCTGCCCAGGTGCTGGGGGGGTCTGGTCTCCCTGACCACTAATAACTAATTAGGTTTGGTGCACTCAGCACTTTCAACAAAGCTTCTTCCTCCCAGGACCTGTGAGTGGTTTATTCCTGGTGGTTTCACCCACAGGTAATATCACAAGTGAAACCAAAGCTCCAATGAAACCAGGTGCCAACTAGGTGCCCCCCGAGCAGTGTGCTAGGCTGTGGCACATGTCTGCTGTCCCCAGGCTTAGAGTGACCCCAATACAACTGCAGCTCTAACAATGTCTTGTTCCTGGACTCTTCCTGCTGCTTCTTCACTCTCAGGCACAAGTTTCAAGGTGTGGCTTGTTCCTTTCACTCACATCACACGAGATCTAGCAGGGACCCTCCCTCCATACAGGTGAGAGCAGGGACAAAAAAACAAGGTGCACAGCAGAAACTCAGCTCAGGTAGGGGGAGGGAGTGATACAGCCCTGGAGATAGCTACTCACAGCTTAGGTATGTGCTAGAAAGTCACCATGTGAATCACCAGAAATGCAGGGATATTGCTTATTGTATAACCCAATGACAGAGCAACAATTGTGCTACTCACTCATGTCATGTCCTTGTAAAACAGCAGCACTTAGGTTAAAACTGTTTACATTTAAATTGAAACTGTTACAGCAGTGTCAGTTGTGTAATTCCTACTCATTCTCAGTGGCTCATATAGACAACTACCAGGTCTCTGCTGGAAACGACCACTTGCAAGCTCAACAAGGAAACAATGATGGCTCATTTAGAACAGGAACAGACCTTAAAATACAATGGGAAATGCACACAGATTAAACAATGACAGTGAGTTTATACAATGTCCATTTAAGCCTTTTAATGTGGATACACAGGAAAGTTATAAGAGGAACTGTTAGAGAAACACGAGAAAGCAAAAACATAAATATACTGTAAGCTTCCAGCAATATAGACATATATACTGTACTGTATACGTAGGCGTGTATATATATATATATATATATATATATATATATATATATATATATATATATATATATATATATATATATTAAATAGAGAATAAACTCCAGAGCAACAAACTCTCTAACCTGGTATGATTATTTGTGTAGCATAGTCTGTAAATTCTTTATGCTGGTAATTTGCATAGCATAAAAATTATTGCAAGCTCTTCTGTATAGTCTGATGTGTGACAATAAATAGATTGTAAGCTCTTCAGACTAGTAATAGTAGTGTGCATGAAATAGAATAAATTGGAAGCTCTTTAGGGTAGTAATGTGCATGGAATAGAATAAATTGTAAGCTCTTTAGGGTAGTAGTGTTCATGAAATAAAATAGATTGTAAGCTCTTTAGGGTAGTAGTGTGCATGAAATAAAATAGATTGTAAGCTCTTTAGGGTTGTAGTGTGCATTAAATAATATATATTGTAAGCTCTTTAGGGTAGTAGTGTTCATGAAATAAAATAGATTGTAAACTCTTTAGGGTAGTAGTGTGAATAAAATAGAATACATTGTAAGCTCTTTAGGGTAGTAGTGTGCATTACATAGAATAGATTGTAAGCTCTTTAGGGTAGTAGTGTGCATGAAATAATAAATTGTAAGCTCTTTAGGGTAGTAGTATTAATTAAATAAAATAGATTGTAAGCTCTTTAGGGTAGTAGTGTGCATGAAATAATAAATTGTAAGCTCTTTAGGGTAGTAGTATTAATTAAATAAAATAGATTGTAAGCGCTTTAGGGTAGTAGAGTGCAAGAAATAAAATTGATTGTAAGCTCTTTAGGGTAGTAGTGTGCATGAAATAAAATAGATTGTAAGCTCTTGAAGGTAGTAGTGTGCATGAAATAAAATAGATTGTAAGCTCTTTAGGGCAGTAGTGTGCATGACATAGAATAGATTGTAAGCTCTTTAGGGGAGTTGTGTGCATGAAATTGAACAGATTGTAAGCTCTTTAAGGTAGTAGTTTGCATGAAATAGAATAGATTGTAAGCTATTTAGGGTAGTAGTGTGCATGAAATAGAATAGATTGTAAGCTCTTTAGGGTAGTAGTGTGCATGAAATAGAATAGATTGTAAGCTCTTTATGTAATGCTCGTGGGATACTCCTCTATCAGACCGAACTCGGCCAGTAGTCTTGTTATCCCAGCATCGAGCGGGAATGATAGGGAATATCGAAGAGCAGAGAAGGTTTTCAAGATGGGGTAAGCGGCACTCACCACAGGCAGGATAGTCCTTGGCAGCAACAGGCAGGAAACCAGAGAAAGGTAGTTCAGGGGCAAACCACCAGAAAGGTCAGATAGGCAGGACCTGGCAACAGCAAGGCAGTCCAGAGGCAAACCACTAGGATGGTCAGGCAGGCAGGGTTTGGCAATAGTGAGGTAGGCCACTAGGATGGTCAGACAGGTAGGTTTTGCAACAGTAAGGCAATCCAGAGCAATAGGGGTTAACAGGCAGAGTGGTCAGACAAGCAGAGTTCAGCAGCAGTATATCAATCCAGCAGTTAAAGGGTTAACAGGCAGAGTAGTCAGACAAGCAGTGTTCAGCAGCAGGATATCAATCCAGCAGTTAAAGGGTAAACTAGTTTTTAATCGCCTAACCCACTTCCTATCCTCCAACTCATTGCTTGACTCCCCTGCAATCTGGTTTCTATCCCCGACACTCAACTGAGACTGCCCTCACCAAGGTTACTAACGATCTTGTTTCTGCTAAAAACAATGGCCACTATTCTATATTTATCTTACTTGACCTGTCTGCTGCCTTTGACACTGTTGACCATCCCCTCCTCCTATGGACTCTCAGCTCCCTTGGTCTCTGTGACATTGCCCTCTCCTGGATCCACTCTTATCTCTCTAATAGGTCCTTTTCTGTCTCATTTGCTGGCGACTCCCCCTCTCCATTGCCTCTGTCTGTTGGAGTACCTCAATGGTCTGTTCTAGGCCCTCTACTCTTCTCTATTTATACTTCCTCACTGGGTAAACTTTCAGTAGTTATGGCTTCAACTATCACCTCTTATGCTGATGATACTCAGATCTACCTATCCACCCCTGCACTCTCTCCTTCTGTCCTTTCCCACAACAGTGACTGCTTATCTGGTATTTCTTCCTGGATGGCCTCTCACCACCTAAAAATTAACATGTCCAAGACTGAGCTTCCTTAATCCCCCTCATCTAATTCTACTCCAGTTTCTAACTTTGCTATCACTGTTGGTGATACCACTATCTCCCCATCACCCCAAGACCACTGCCTAGGAGCTACACTTCACTCCAATCTGTCCTTCATACCCCACATCCAATCACTCTCTTCATCCTGTCACAACCACCTACGCAATATTTCCAAAATTCGTCCTTTTCTGAGTGCTGAAACTACTTAACAGCTAATCCATTCCCTAGTAATTTCCCGGCTTGACTACTGTAACAACCTACTAACTGGCCTTCCTCTCTCCCACCTCTTAACTGGCCTTCCTCTCTCCCACCTCTCCTCCCTTCAATCCATCCTAAATGCCTCTGCTAGGCTAATCCACCTCTCCCAACGCTCTGTATCCACTGCACCCCTCTGTGAGTCCCTTAACTGGCTGCTCATTCATATCAGAATTAAATTCAAAATTCTCACTCTGACCTACAAAGCCCTTACCAATGCAGCCCCCCACCTGTCCTCACTCATCAACAAATATACTCCAGCCCGTCCACTAAGATCCAACAACGATCTACTCCTTGCCTCTTCTACCATCACCTCCTCCCATGCTAGACTACAGGAATTCTCTCATGCACACCAACCCTCTAGTATGCACTTCCTCGAGCTGTCAGACTTTCCCTCAACCTCTCCTCCTTTAAACACTCCCTAAAGACCTTCTTGTTCAGGGAAGCCTATCACCAAATCAGTAACTAATGAATTCTACTTGCCCAATAGTTGCCCTCATCTAACTCCACACTAACATCATTCTCACCTTTGCAGTCCCCACCTCCTGTTTCTCACCCTCCTACCCATTTAGATTGTAAGTTCCCACAGGAACAGGGCTCCCTATTCCCTGTGTATTTGTTGGTTAAAAATAATAATAATAATAACATTCAGAGTGGTCAGACAAGCATGGGTCAGCAACAATATAACAGTCCAGCGAAAGAATCAACAACACCCAGGAGAACAGTACATAACACATATACTTGGGCAGTGATAGGTAGGACTGAAGTTACTTACATAGGTGCCGGATTCGTGCCACAGGAGATCCTGACTGGCTTCTGGATGGGGAAGCGTGCAGCGATAATGTCATCGCTGCAGGCAGAGAGGAGCTGACTCCCCCCTAGGCAACGAGCAGACCGCAGGTTCCGCACCCCTAACAACAGCTAGAGCGGAGCGGCGTGACATAGCCCCCCTCTCAAGGGTTCCCTCCGGGAACCAGAGTCGGCCTCAAAGTATGAGCAGCATGGTATCTAGAGACCAAAGATGGAGCATGCACATCACGGGCAGGAACCCAGGAACGATCCGCCACAGAGTTACCATTCCAATGTACCAGATACTGCAGTTGTCTGTGCCTGTATCTGGAGTCCAGGAACTTAGCAACCTCATATTCATGGTCACCACGGATCAGAAGGAGGAGGAGGAGGAGGAGGAGCCGGGTATATCTATTCTTGATGTAAGGCTTGAGTAGTGAGATGTGGATGTCAGGGTGCCAGGAATCAGACTGAGACGAGAAGTGCAAAAATAATCACACCTTTATTAATAACAAAAAATAATAAAAAGTCCACAAGTCAAATAACAAGCCAGAGCTGGTAGTCAGACGAGCTGAGTCAGGAGCCAATGCAAGTAGTCAGACGAGCCGAGTCAGGAACCAGGAGGGACGTCAGAGAGCCAGGTAATACACAGGAACTCACAAACAGGTCTGAGACAACGCAAGGGCAAAGCATACTGAACAAAGGCCCTTTAAATAATAAGTGATGACATCACAATTATGAGAATGCAACCTGTCTCGCATGGATGATGTACAACAGTCTGACCATAAGAGGGCGTGCAGGAAATGAGCAGCATCACACACTCTGCACCAGATTCAGCGAGAAAAGGTAAGCAAAATGGAGCCAGCAGCACATGGCAAACAAAGCAGGGAAAAAACCCTCCCCTCAATGACCCCTCCCCTGTGGGAGGACAAAAGGCTTATTGGGGAAACAGGCATGGAAGGCACGGAGGAGGGCAGGAGCATTAACATCAGCGGAGGAAACCCATGAACGCTCCTCAGGACTGTAGCCCCTCCAGTGAACCAAATACTGTACGCGGGACCTGGACATACGAGAGTCAATAATGCTGATGACCTCATATTCTTCATGGTTGTCAACAGAGATAGGACGGGGACGAGGCAACACAGTGGTAAACTGATTACAAACCAATGGTTTCAAGAGAGAGAAATAAAAAACATTGGAGATGAGCATTGCAGGAGGAAGGTCAAGAGTGTAAACCACAGGATTGACCCGTCGGAGTATTCAAAAAGGACCAACATAACGAGGAGCCAGTTTATTGGAAGGCACACAAAGGTTCAAGTTTCGAGAGGACAGCCAAACCCTCTCACCAACCTGGTAGGAAGGTGCAGGCAGTCGCCTGTGATCAGCCTGGAACTTTTGGCGCTGCATAGAACGATGAAGGCAATCCTGAATCTGCACCCACGTGGAACGGAGTTGCCGGAGATGCTCCTCCAAAGCCGGAATACCCTGAGACATGAATGAATCGGGCAACAAGGATGGTTGAGACCCATAATTTGCCATGAACAGGGATAACTGGGAGAAAGCATTAATAGCACTATTACGAGCAAACTTTGACCAATGTAACAGTTCAGACCAATTATTGTGGTGATCTGAGACATAGCAATGGAGGAACTGTTCCAGAGCTTGATTAGACCGTTCCGCAGCCCCATTGGATTGAGGGTGATATGCTGAGGAGAAGGAAAGCTAGATCCCCATTTGAGCACAAAAAGGAACGCCAAAATCTGAAGACAAACTTGCTACTCGGGTCCGAGACTATCTCCTTGGGTAACCCATGTAAACGGAAGACCTCCCGGGCAAAAATTGAAGCAAGCTCCTGAGCGGTAGGCAGCTTCTTCAAGGTAATGCAATGTGAAATTTTAGAAAAATGGTCAACCACCATTAGGATAACAGTATTGCCATTGGAAACAGGGAGCTCAACTATGAAGTCCATGGAAATGTGTGTCCAAGGACGCTCACCATTAGCAATAGGTTGAAGAAGACCCACAGGAAGATGTCGAGGAGTCTTATTCTGTGCACAAACTGAGCAGGAGGCAACATACGCAGCAACATCAGAGTGAAGACCTGGCCACCAGAATTGTCGAGTAACAGACCAAATCATTTGGTTCTTGCCCGGGTGACCTGCAGCTTTAGGATAGTGGTAAGAGTTTAGTTAGAAGACTCTCAGGAACAAAGCACTTACCACTAGGTTTCTCAGGAGGTGCATTGGTTTGTGCAGCCATGATCTCCTCCCCCAAGGGAGGAGTCAAATTAGTACGTATGGTAGCCAAAATATAATCAGGAGGTATAACTGAAGTAGGTACAGACTCCTCCTTGGACAGAGGCGAAAATTGTCGAGAGAGGGCATCAGCCCTAACATTCTTACTACCAGGCAGGTAGGAGACCACATAATTAAACCGAGACAAAAATAGCGCCCATCTGGCCTGTCGGGGCGACAAACGTTTTGCTTCAGATAGATAAGTTAAATTCTTGTGGTCAGTAAGAATAAGCACTGGTACGCTAGTACCCTCGAGAAGATGCCTCCATTCCTTGAGTACCAAAATTATGGCCAGTAATCCCTGTCGTCAATTTCATAATTGCACTCCACTGGAGAAAATTTCTTAGAGAAGAAACCGCACGGATGCAAGGGACCGTCAGGCGTAGGACGTTGAGACAAGAGGGCACCTACTCCAGTCTCAGACGCATCGACCTCAAGAATGAAAGGCAGGACAGAGTTAGGATGAGCCAGTACTGGAGCAGCAGCAAAGGCAGTCTTAAGACTATCAAAGGCCTTAATGGCAGTAGGTGACCAATGGAGTGGATCATTCTCTTTACGGGTCATGTCTGTGATAGGTTTGACCAAGGAAGAAGAGTTTTTAATAAACTTTCTATAGTATTTGGCGAAGCCCAAAAAACATTGAATAGAGCGAAGACCAACTGGGCGAGGCCACTGCAGACAATTTGTCAGGATCCATGGAGAACCCTTTAATGGAGATCACATAACCTAGGAAGGTTACCTGAGTCTGATGGAATTCAAATTTCTCGAGTTTACAAAATAGGCCATTCTCACGTAGTCTCTGAAGTACCCGTGTGACATCAGAGCGATGAGCCTCAAGTGTAGGTGAGTGTATGAGGATGTCGTCTAAGTACACCACCACACACTGTTGCAACATATCTCATAGGACATCATTAATACATTCCTTAAAAACAGCAAGACCATTACATAGGCCAAAGGGCATTACAAGATATTCATAATGCCCACTCCTGGTGTTAAATGCTGTTTTCCATTTGTGGCCCTCCTTAATCCTAATGAGATTGTACGCTCCTCTTAAATCAAGTTTAGAAAATACCCTAGCTCCCTTGAGGCGGTCAAAGAGTTCCGTAATGAGCAGAATAGGGTACGCATTCTTAATGGTAAGATGATTAAGATCCCTATAATCAATGCATGTTTTTAACTTGCCACCCTTTTTCTTCACAAAGAAAAAGCCAGCCCCTGCAGGAGAGCAGGATTTGCGGATGATCCCCCGCAAGAGAGCATCAGCAACATACTCCTCCATAGCACAACTTTCTGCAACAGACAGAGGCTAAACCCGGCCCCGAGGAGGAATGGCTCCAGGTTGCAGGTCTATGGCACAATCATAAGACCGGTGAGGAGGCAATGTACCGGCACGAACCTTGTGAAAAACATCTAGGAGCTCTCTGTACTTCACTGGCAATTGAGATACTGAAGAATTACACAAGACTTTGACTGGTTTCTGAAGACAAGTGGAAATACATTGCGGAGACCATGACAAAATTTTGGACCTGCACCAGTTGAGACTGGGATTGTGCTTTTGGAGCCAGGGATAACCCAGAACAACCGGAAAATGCAGAGAGTTAATCACCTGGTACTGGAGGGTTTCAAAATGGAGAGCCCCAACAGCCATGGATAACGGAGTGGTTTCGTGAGTAATGAGTGCAAACTGAAGGGGCCTGCCCTCAATGGCCTCAATAGCAAGTGGAACGGACCTAGGCAATAAAGGAATGGAGTGCTTTGATACAAAAGCACTGTCAATAAAAAGGCCCGCAGCACCGGAGTCAACAGGAGCCTGGGTTACTATGGAGGAGTCCACCCAGGAAAGGACAACCGTGACCAAAGGTTTCTCCTTTAGCGGTTCCGGGGACAAAGATAAACCACCCAAGGTCTGCCCCCGACAGGACATAGGTACGAGCGTTTCCCGGCTGTGTAGGACAAGTCTTTAAAAGGTGGCCCTGTAACCCACAATAGAGGCAGAGCCACTCCCTCCTCCTAAAGGCCCTCTCCGCCACGGAGAGATGCGTGAATCCCAACTGCATCGGCTCAACAGTACCTAGTGACTCAGGACCAGGAGGCATGGGAGGAGAGGAAGGCATGGGTGGGAACGAACATATAGGAAACAACGGAACAGGAGGCTTCCGCAAGCACTCCTTGAAAGAGGGCATCTCTCTGAGTTTGATGTCAATTAAGATAAAAAAAGACACCAATGCCTCAAGATCATCTGGTAAATCTCTGGCGGCAACTTCGTCTTTAATCGTATCAGAGAGCCCATGAAAGAAGTTGCAACAAGGGCTTCATTGTTCCAACCTACCTCTTGTCAGGGTGCCAGGAATCAGACTGAGATGAGAAGTGCAAAAATAATCACACCTTTATTAATAGCAAAAAATTATAAAATGTCCACAAGTCAAATAACAAGCCAGGAGTCAAAACCAGAGCTGGTAGTCAGACGAGCCGAGTCAGGAGCCAAAGCGAATAGTCAGATGAGCCGGAATCAGGAACAAGGAGAACAGCAGAGTCAGGAACAAGGCAGCCAGGTAATACACAGGAACTCACAAACAGGTCTCAGACAACGCAAAGGCAAAGCATACTGAACAGAGGCCCTTTAAATAATAAATGATGACATCACAATTCTGAGACTGCATCATGTTTCACATGGATGATGCACAACAGTCTGGCCATAAAAGGAAGTGCAGGAAGTGAGCAGCATCCCCCACAATGCACCAAGTCAGGAAGAGAGGTGAGTAAAATGGCTTCCAGCAGCACATGGCAAACACAACATGGAAAAACCCTGACAGTACCCTCCCATCAACGACCCCTTCCCCCGCGGGAGGACAAAAGGCTTATTGGGGAAACAGGCATGGAAAGAACGGAGGAGGGCGGGAGCATGAACATCAGAGGAGGGAACCCAAGAACGCTCCTCCGGACCGTAGCCCCTCCAGTGAACCAAATACTGTACACGGCCCCTGGACATACGAGAGTCAATAATGCTGCTGACCTCATACTCCTCATGGTTGTCAACAAAGATAGGACGGGGACGAGGCAACACAGTGGTAAACTGATTACAAACCAATGGTTTCAAGAGGGAGACATGAAAAACATTGGAGATGCGCATAGCAGGAGGAAGGTCAAGAGCGTAGGCCACAGGATTAACCCGTCAGAGTATTCAAAAAGGACCAACAAAAGGGGAGCCAATTTATTGGAAGCACACAAAGGTTCAAGTTGCGGGAGGACAGCCAAACTCTCTCACCAACCTGGTAGGAAGGTGCGGGCAGACGCCTACGATCAGCCTGGAACTTTTGGCGTTGCATAGAACGATGAAGGCAATCCTGAATCTGCACCCACGTGGAACGGAGTTGCCGGAGATGCTCCTCCAAAGCCGGAATACCCTGAGACATGAATGAATCGGGCAACAAGGATGGTTGAAACCCATAATTTGCCATGAACGGGGATAACTTGGAGGAAGCATTAATAGCACTATTACGAGCAAACTCTGCCCAAGGTAACAGTTCAGACCAATTATTAATGATGTCCTACGAGATATGTTGCAACAGTGTGTTGTGGTGTACTTAGACAACATCCTCATACACTCACCCACACTTGAGGCTCATCATTCTGATGTTACACGGGTTCTTCAGAGACTACGTGAGAACAGCCTGTTTTGTAAACTTGAGAAATGTGAGTTCCATCAGACTCAAGTAACCATCCTAGGTTATGTTATCTCCGTTGCAGGGTTCTCCATGGATCCTGACAAGTTATCTGCAGTTCTGCAGTGGCCTCGCCCAGTTGGTCTTCGGTCTATTCAACGTTTTTTGGGGTTCACCAATTACTATAGAAAGTTTATTAAAAACTTTTCTTCCTTGGTCAAACCTATCACAGACATGACCCGTAAAGAGAATGATCCACTCCATTAGTCACCTACTGCCATTGAGGCCTTTGCATAATGTCAGGGTGCCAGGAATCAGACTGAGAAGAGAAGTGCAAAAATAATCACACCTTTATTAATAGCAAAAAATTATAAAATGTCCACAAGTCAAATAACAAGCCAGGAGTCAAAACCAGAGCTGGTAGTCAGATGAGCCGAGTCAGGAGCCAAAGCGAATAGTCAGACAAGCCGGAATCAGGAACAAGGAGAACAGCAGAGTCAGGAACAAGCCAGGGATCAGGAACCAGGAAGGACGTCAGGCAGCCAGGTAATACACAGGAACTCTCACAAACAGGTCTCAGACAATGCAAAGGCAAAGCATACTGAACAGAGGCCCTTTAAATAATAAATGATGACATCCCAATTCTGAGACTGCATCATGTCTCACATGGATGATGCATAACAGTCTTGCCATAAAAGGAAGTGCAGGAAGTGAGCAGCATCCCCCACAATGCACCAAGTCAGGAAGAGAGGTGAGTAAAATGGCTGCCAGCAGCACATGGCAAACACAACAGGGAAAAACCCTGACACCTCTGCGGCAAGCATACAGAACTCAATGGCATACTGAGCAACAGATCTCATACCTTGCTGAATGGACATGAGTTGTTTAGCAGCAGAGGAGGAGCGAGCTGGAACATCAAACACCCTTCGAAAGGAGGCCACAAAATCAGGGTAATTTGAAATCACAGGTTTATTAGTCTCCCACAAAGGATTAGCCCAGGCAAGAGCTGTGTCAGAGAGTAACGAGATGAGAAATCCCACCTTAGCTCTGTCAGAGGGAAACTCCTGAGGTAACATCTCAAAGTAAATGCCAACCTGGTTCAAAAACCCTCTGCACTGAATAGGATCACCTCCATATCGCTGAGGTAGAGGTGCAGAACCAGACAGGTTCCTGGTAGGACTAGGTGCAGCAGCAGAAACAGGAGTAGCCAAAACTTGTGGGACACTGTGGTCCAAATGTGCAGTGCAAGTCAGCAGGGTTTGCAGGGCTAGTGCAAATTGATCCAAGCGGTGATCCTGTTCATCCATCCTGGAAATGATGGTAGGTAGAGGTTGATTATTAGCACCAACAGGATTCATGGCCCTTGCCTAATGTCAGGGTGCCAGGAATCAGACTCAGACGAGAAGTGCAAAAATAATCACACCTTTATTAATAACAAAAATAATAAAAAGTCCACAATTCAAATAACAAGCCAGGAGTCAAAGCCAGAGCTGGTAGTAAGACGAGCCAAGTCAGGAGCCAAAGCGAGTAGTCAGACGAGCCGAGCCAGGAACCAGGAGGGATGTCAGACAGCCAGGTAATACACAGGAACTCACAAACAGGTCTGAGACAACGCAAGGGCAAAGCATACTGAACAGAGGCCCTTTAAATAATAAGTGATGACATCGCAATTCTGAGACTGCAACCTGTCTCACACAGATGATGTACAACAGTCGGGCCATAAGAGGGCGTGCAGGAAATGAGCAGCATCACACACTCTGCACCAGATTCAGCAAGAAAAGGTAAGCAAAATGGCTGCCAGCAGCACATGGCAAACAAAGCAGGGAAAAACCCTGACAGTGGAAGACTGGGTGTATGTGCAGGGTTTTGAGCAAGGCCACTTTGTAGACAACAGGAGACAGTCTTTTCAGGACTTTGTAAGGACCAATAAACCGAGGCCCCAATTTGTAACAAGGTTGACTTAGACAAATATGTCGAGTAGAGACTTAAACACGTTCACCTACTGAGATGGCACGTACAGAAGCTCTATGACGATCAGCAAACTTTTTATAGCTAGAGACAGCTGAATGTAGCTGAGTGCGAATATGTTGCCAATGAGTGATGAGTTCAGTAACGTGTCGGTCTGGAGCAGGAACCCCAGTGGACTAAGTAGAAAGAGGAAAGACACAAGGTTGATACCCTGCTGCGGCTTGAAATGGAGAACATCGAAGAGAAGAGTGCCAATGAGTGTTTCTTGCCAGCTCCGCTAGGGGTAACAACTTGGACCAGTTGGTATGAAGACCGTTGACAAAGGCTCTTAGATAAGCCTCAAGATCATGGTTTACTCTCTCAGTTAGTCCATTGGTCTGAGGATGGTAGCCAGAAGACAAGGAAACAGTGGTTCCAATCAACTTGCAAAAGGCTCTCCAAAAGGTAGAAATGAATTGTGGACCTCTGTCGGAAACAATATTCACAGGAATGCCATGAAGTCGTTCCAGATGAAGGAGAAAAAGAGACGATAATTCTTGGTCAGAAGGTAGTTTTCTTATGGGTACAAAATGAGCCAGTCTATAAAAAATGATCCACCACAACCCAGATAACTGTATGGTGGTCAGAAGGAGGAAGGTCCACAATGAAAAACAATGTTATGTGTGTCCATGGTCGTTTGGGAATGGACAATGGTTGGAGCAAGCCGTGAGACAAGGATCAGGGAGTTTTGTTGGCAACACAATTTGTGCAGGATTTTACATAATCCTGAGCATCAGAATTCATAGTAGGCCACCATACGTGTTTGGAAAGACACTTAAAGGGACAGTATACTGTAAAATAGTTTTTCCCTTAATGTGTTTACAATTGCTTTTTTTACCAACTGCAGAGTAAAAATGTATGAAAATTAGCTTTTTAAAGTTTATTTCTGTATATTAAAGCTCTGATTTTGTGTTTTGAAGCCACAGCCTAATAAAATGGGTTGAGCTTGTAGGTATAGTCAGATCTCATTACTGTATTACATTGTGTACATATACCTGCTTCTTTATCTTATATCTGTCCTTAAAACAATCACCAATACTTTGAGAGAACAATGGAAAATCAACATTTTATTACCTTATCTCTGCTTTATCACACTGGGAGTGTAATTTCTTATGCTGGCTGTGTTTACAAAGCTTATCTATAGCTGGTACGCGCGGCCACAAACTTTCAGAATAGGTGGGGATACCACATGCTAAATTAACAATTTCAAATGCCAATATAAGGGTAAAGGAGCTACTTGTAAACAATTTAATACACTCCAGCAGGTAAAGTGGATCATTGGGAACAAATTAAAGGGGAGAACATTTTTGAGTAAACTGTCCCTTTAACAGTCCTTGTCAAACCAGAATGTCCTGAGAGTTTACTGTCATGAGCCCAGAACAGTACAGGAGTGCGTAGGTTCAGAGGAACAAAAAAGATATTGGAAGGCACAGGGGCTTCAGGAGGTTTACTAGAATGGGCACGTTGCAGTCTTTCAAGAAGGTTGGTATTCAATTGAGCAACCACACAGGAGAAAGGTATGATGTGTTCAATAGGAGCTTCAGAGGAATCACTTGAGTGAGGAAACTGACATGAAAGGGCATCTGCCTTTTTGGTTTTGTTCCCTGGAAGATAAGAGACCACAAAGTTAAAACGGAAAAAGAACAAGGCCCACCTGGCCCATCGAGGATTGAGTCAATGAGCAGTCTCTAGGTAAGTCAGATTCTTGTGGTCAGTGAGAATCTGAATGGGATTAACGGCCTTCCGACCAATGACGCCATTCAGTCAAGGCCATCTTAATGGCTAAGGGTTCACGATTACCCACATCGTAATTCCTCTCTGCAGGAGTAAAGCATTTGGAAAAAAAATGCTACAGGGTGCGACTCAGAGATTAAAGGATCTCTTTGGGTTAAACCTGCTCCAGCCCCTATCTCGGATGCATCAACCTCTAAAGTGAACTGTAAGTCAATATTAAGATGGCGGAGCACAGGAGCTGAACAGAAAGCCTTTTTAAGACGAGTGAAGGCATATATGGCCTCAGGGGGCCAATGTCTACAGACCTTGTTCTGTTTTGTCAATTCGTTAGAGGAGTGACTGTTTGAGAAAAGTTCTTTATAAACTTGCGGTAATAATTGGAGAACCCCAAGAATCTCTGCAATTCCTTTAATGAAGTAGGTTGAGGCCACTCTAAAACTGCGGTGATTTTAGCAGGATCCATGGCAAAACCTTCTTTCAAGATGACATAACCAAGGAACAGGATCAGAACTTGGTCAAACTCACATTTTTCTACCACAGTTTGGCTACCAAAGAATTGTTTCTGAGATGTTGAAGTACTTGACTCACGTGCTTATGATGCTCCTTCAGAGTGGAAGAGAAAATAAGGATGTCATCCAGGTAGACAATGACAGTGCGAGAGAGGAGGTCACAGAAGACATTGTTGACAAATGCCTGGAAGACTGCAGGGTATTACAAGGTATTCGTAATGCCCTGATCTTGTGTTGAATGCGGTCTTCCATTCGTGGCCTGGGAAGATATGAATCAGATTGTATGCCCCATGTAAGTCCAGCTTGGTGAAGAAGCAAGCATTCTGGAGTGAGTCATAGAGCTCGGTGATCAAAGGAATTGGATAGCGGTTCTTGATAGTTATGTTGTTCAAGGCCCTGTAGTCGATGCAGGGTCTGAGCCCACCATCCTTTTTACTGACGAAAAAGAAGCCTGCCCCAGCGGGAGTGGAGGAAGGGTGAATGAAGCCTTTAGCTAGGTTCTCTTGGATATACTCCTCCATGGATTTGGTTTAAGATTTGGAGAGTGGATAAGTCCTCCCTTTAGGAAGTGGGGCTCCAGAAAAGAAGTAAATTTTGCAGTCATACGGACGGTGGGGTGGTAGCACATCGGCTGCTTTTTTCTCAAATAAATCTGTGAAGTCCGTATATACTGAGGGTAGGTTTGGAGGAGTTTGTATGCTGGCTATGGGGATGTGGAACAGAGGAGTGACTTTAGCAGGGTAGGGATGGAAACAGGAGTTACTCCAGGAGGCCAGTTGTCCTTCAGCCCAGTTGAACTGTGGATTGTGTATAAAAAAAAGCCAAGGAAGGTCAAGGATGACAGGCTGTGCTTTGGAATGAATGACCTCGAACTGCAGCTGTTCAGTATGAAGGACTTCCACAGTCAGGGTCAGGGGTATTGACTCAAAATGGATCAACCCTGAACCAAGGGGGGTGCCACCCAGGGTAGTTATTTTGAGACAATGTATTTTCTGCAGAAGAGGCAAGCCAGCTTGAATCATAAAACGGTGATCCAGAAAGCTTCCATCTGCCCCCTGAATCAATGGCTTGAGTGTGGACAGTATTCTATAGGAAGGTAAGGGTTACAGGTACCAGAATCTGAGTGGAATGAGGTGATTTAGTAGTGATCATGCTTAGAGGTACCCCAGTATTATCCCCTAAGCATTGGCTTTTCCCAGCCGAATGTCACAATTCTTTAGTTGGTGGGTGTTGGATCCACAATAAAAGCATAGTCTCAATCTACTTCTTCTCTGTCTTTCCAATTCTGAAGGTTTGAAGGAGGAGAGATCCATGGGTTCCTCCACTGGGGTAACTGGAGCTGTTGAAGGGGTAAAGGATACTGCCAAAACGAATGGGAGGTCGGGAGGGAAGGACCCTCCTAGTTCTGTCTCTCTCAGCTTGTTTATCCTGGATGCGAGAGTCCAGACTGATACAAAGCATTATAAAGTCATCCAAAGAAGAAGGAACATCACGATAAGTGAGTTCATCTTTGATGCGTTCATGCAGACCCCTCCTAAAGGCTGTCTTGAGAGCACTGCCATCCCAAGTGGTTTCAAGTGCCAAAGTGTGAAACTCGATGGCAAATTGTGCCACAGTTCTATTGCCCTGGTGGAGATCCAGTAAAGAAAATTCTGCAGCAGAGGTATGGCCAGAAGTCCCAAACACAGAAGATAATGCAGAAATGAAAGTATCAGCATCATGCAGGAGTGGAGCGTTCTGTTCCAAAAGGGGAGAGACCCAGGCTAGGGCCTTGTCTTTCAGTAAGGAAATGATAAAGGTGACCCTTGATTGGCGAGACTGAAAGGTGTGAGGATCATTGCAGAAGTTCAGCCTGCATTGGTTAAGAAAACCCTGCAATCAGTAGTACCTTCATATTTGTCAGGTAATGGTATCCGGGGTATTCTTCCATAAGCCGCAGTTCTAGGAGCAGAGACTGGTGGTACAACAACAGGAGTGGTATTCCTTGCTGTAACTAGTGAAGAGAGTTGAGCGGTTATAGCCTCTAGCTTGGAATCCATATTCTGCAACTGTGTGGTATGGGTTCCCAACATCTGTCCCTGAAGATAAACTGCTTGTGCCACCTCATCTGGCTCCATGGCCCAAGTATAATGTAATGCTCGTGGGATACTCCTCTATCAGACAGAACTTTGCCAGTAGTCTTGTTATCCCGGCGTTGAGCCGGAATGATAGGGAATATCCCAGAGCAGAGAAGGTTTGCAAGATGGGGCAAGCGGCACTCACAGGCAGGACAGTCCTCGGCGGCAACAGGCAGGAAACCAGAGAAAGGTAGTTCAGGGGCAAACGACCAGAGAGGTCTGATAGGCAGGACCTGGCAACAGCAAGGCAGTCCAGAGGCAAACCACTAGAATGGTCAGGCAGACAGGGTTTGGCAATAGTAAGGCAGTCCAGAGCAATGGGGGTTAACAGGCAGAGTGGTCAGACAAGCAGAGTTCAGCAGCAGTATATCAATCCAGCAGTTAAAGGGTTAATATGCAGAGTGGTCAGACAAGCAGGGTTCAGCGGCATTAGATCAATCCAGCAGTTAAAGGTTTAACAGGCAGAGTGGTCAGACAAGCAGAGTTCAGCAGCGGTATATCAATCCAGCAGTTAAATGGTAAACAGGCAGAGTGGTCAGACAAGCAAGGGTCAGCAACAATATAAAAGTCCAGTACGTAACACCTATACTTGGGCAGTGATAGGTAGGACTGAAGTTACTTACATAGGCACCAGATTTGCGCTACAGGAGATCCTGACCGGCTTCTGGATGGGGAAGCGTATGGCGATGACATCACCATCGCACGCAGAGAGGAGACGACTCCTCCCTAGGCAACGAGCAGCAGGCGCTGCATCCCTAGCAACAGCTAGAGCGGCATGGTGCGACACTTTAGGGTAGTAAGTTTGCATGACATATAATAGATTGTAAGCTCTTTAGGGTAGTAGTGTGCATGAAATATAATACATTGTAAGCTCTTTAGGGGAGTAGTGTGCATGACATATAGATTGTAAGCTCTTTAGGGTAGTAGTGTGCATGAAATAGAATAAATTGTAAGCTCTTTAGGGTAGTAGTGTGCATGACATAGAATAGATTGTAAGCTCTTTAGGGTAAAAGTGTGCATAAAATAGAATATATTGTAAGCTCTTTAGGGGAGTAGTGTGCATGAAATAGAATAGATTGTAAGCTCTTTAGGGTAGTAATGTGCATGACATATAATAGATTGTAAGCTCTTTAGGGTAGTAGTGTGCATGAAAAAGAATAGATTGTAATCTCTTTAGGGTAGTAGTGTGCCTGACATATAATAGATTGTAATGTAGGTATATCCCAGGTTATAAAATTATTATTTATTATTATCTTTAAAATTACCTCCAATTAAAATGTATATACAAAACAATTGAAATTAATATTTATTCCTAAATTCTTAGATTAGTTAGCTTTATATACACATTGAATTATATGTATGTAGAAACTAGATTATGAATCAATAATACACGCTTATTTCGTTACAATATTCTTTAGAAAGCAAACCAAAATAAATCTCTAAAATGAACCTTACTTTCAATAAACACCACACATGAGAATCCCAGCACAGTCTATAATTAGCCAATTAATCTAAGCTGAAATAACCTCTTATTTAGCCACCATAAAACAAGTTTTTAAATCACAATAGCTAGAAATAACTTAATACACCAGAGGAATTTAATAACAATAATACATTTATATAAAAATTCACAATAATAAGCCTGGCTTAGAGATATGAATCTAGCAAATAAATGGCTAGATTACGAGTTATGCATTAGGGTAAAAAAGCAGCATTAAGAGGTCCTAACACTGCTTTTTTACGCCCGCTGGTATTACGAGTCTTGCAGGTTTAGGGTGACCGCACACTTCTTTGGCCTTACCGTAAAACGACTTACGTAAACTTCGTAAAGTCTTTTTTCTATGGGACTTCCATAGCGCTGATATTACGAGTCTTTCCTGGGAGGCCAAAGAGTGAGCAGTACAGCCTACCCCGTCAAGATCCCTAACGTATTTAATAGTCAGTAGCATAAAACTCATAACTAAAGTGCTAAAAAGTACGTTAACACCCATAAACTACCTATTAACCCCTAAACCGAGGCCCTCCCGCATCTCAAATACTAAAATAAAATTTTTACCCCTAATCTGCCACTTCGGACACCGCCGCCACCTACATTAATATTTATTAACCCCTAATCTGCCGCACCCAATTACCTACACTTATTAACCCCTAATCTGCCGCCCCCAACGTCGCGGCCACTATAATAAACATATTAACCCCTAAACCGCTGCACTCCTGCCTCGCAAACATTAGTTAAATATTATTAACCCCTAATCTGCCGTCCCTAACATCGCCGCCACCTACCTATATTTATTAACCCCTAATCTGCCGCCTCCAACGTCGCTGCCACTATATTAAAGTTATTAACCCCTAAACCTAAGTCTAACCCTAGCACTAACACCCCCTAACTTAAATATAATTTAAATAAATCTAAATAAATATTCCTATCATTAACTAAATTATTCCTAATTAAAACTAAATACCTATAAAATAAACCCTAAACTAGCTACAATATAAATAATAGTTACATTGTAGCTAGCTTAGGATTTCTTTTTATTTTACAGGCAAGTTTGTATTTATTTTAACTAGATAGAATAGTTATTAACTATTTAATAACTACCTAGCTAAAATAAAGACAAATTTACCTGTAAAATAAAACCTAACCTAAGTTACACTAACACCTAACACTACACTATAATTAACTAAATTAAATTAAATTAGCTGGGGGCGGAGCCAACACCGGGAGAAACTAGTCGCACTTGGAGAGAGCTCCGTCAGCAATTTTCCTAATTTCTTTAATATCCCAAATTATTTGATTTTTTTTCTACTATTTTCTTTTCTTTTATTACTTCCACCAACCCCGTTATCCCTCCTGTAATACCTTAGTGCCGTGAATGACGGCATAAGTAGACAGAGCTACAGCTGATCGCTTTCAGCCTCAGGAGCCCTCACCCTGGAAGCTTTGAAGGGACTATCACGCTTTGGAGCCTAATAACAACAGTGGAGCCTGTTTCTTCCACGGCACCACAGCTCTAGACGTACCCCTGAGCTAACCGCTACGCTAACATAAGGACGAGCTTGATTACAGCCCTGAGTCTACAAGCCGCACAGAGGCGGCACCGTCTTGGCTCTCCATCGCAAGCCACGTGGAGCCTCTAGTAAGTCACTTGCGGAGCAACAGCTCCTCTGACATCTCCTTACCGGATTGCCAAACTCTATACTCTGTACAGGGAAACTTCCCACGGAGACAGGTGACCACAGAGGTGAGCTAGTAACTTGAAATACAAGCACCGCAACTACGCTTTGATACAGCAGCCTGCATCACTGGGGCTTGGACCTGAGCTGATACTCCTATACTGACTACCACCATATAAACTCACATATTAGTGAGGGCCAATAACTTTCACAAATCAAGATGCTACCTAGAAGCTGTATATTGGCCTCTCACAAAATGCATAATATATAAATACTGGGATACACAAGCCTATTTGACAGTGTATGTTTATTTGAAAGGCCTCCATTTAATTACTGACATCACTTTAGCAGCAGGGTTGAAAAATCTCCTGTTACCCAATTCTACCTATGCCCCATTTGTATGCTTCAGACCCTAAATTCAACGGCTAGAATAAGGTTCACACATTAGTGCCTTATAAACATCTAGAACAGGAGTTCTATTCCAACTGAAATATCAACAACTGGGGTCCCAATATTACTGGGGCTTGGAGTATAGGGAAAAGTTTACCATTATACACATCTAGAAGGAGGTGAGTGGAGTGACTTTAAAATCAGTAAGTCTCCATTTATAGTCCCAGCCTTCAAGCAAGCTGTTGTCTACACCTGGTTTTATATTTCTACACTAACCTTAACTTTCCCAGTATGGAATAAAAGTTTCCTATAAGGCCGTAAGAAGCCCACCCTACAACCAGTGTTTTACACGCCTCAGCGCAATCTACATTCTGAATTTAGGAGAGATATCTTTGTGGAAAAGGAAAAGAAAACCTACCTATTGTAACTTAAATTGGGGACACACCTCAAGTTGAGGATTGCGCCATACCACATACATATAATTATGTCGCAATCTCAAAGGAGGAAAAATAAGCCGCAATATCCCCCAAAAAAAGACAGTGATGGATCATTACAGTCCCATACCACCGGACCCTCACACTACACTTGAGCCCCCTGACTCTCCTGGCTCGGATTCAACCGAATTCCCTCTTTCAGCTTTAAAGAATATGCAACAAGGTCCTGGAGAAACTGTGATGCCTACTTTCATACTAGATTCCTTGAAGAATATGTTAGATGACCATAATTCATTGTTTGCTGCTAAGTTATCTGCTTCCACAGCGGAACTTAAGAGGGAAATTTCTTCCACTAATGAACGCATTGATACGCACAAGAGGCGTTGTGAAGATCTAGCAACCGAACAATCTAACTGTCTAACGTATGCTCAACATTTATCGGAATATATGGACTCTGTAGAAGACAAGATCGCAGCCCTTGAAGATAGGTCCCGGCGCAACAACCTAAGGATCCAGGGGGTGCCGGAATCTGTCTCTTCCAATGCCCTTCAGCCCTTTTTAAAGGATCTTTTCCAACAATTGGCCCCAGTGTCTTCAGAGTCAGAAAATCTAATAGACAGAGCTCATCGCTCCTTAAGACCTAAAGGCCTACCTGAAGAGCAGCCACGCGATGTCATTGTATGATTACATTATTTCACCTACAAAGAAAGGGTCCAGAGAGCACATTTCCAGAAACCTGCATTACCAGAGAAATTCCTTAATCTGCAGATATTCCCAGACCTCTCTGCCAGAACTCTCCAACAAAGAAGAACATATACAGATGTTACTACCATGCTGAGAAAAAAGAACATTCAATACCGTTGGGGTTACCCGATCAAGTTACTGGTATTTAAAGAAAACCAAACATTCACTATACACAATGTTACTCAGGGCTTGGCCCTGCTCAAAACCTGGAACTTAACCACTGCACCTGAGGAGGTTACTACCAGCCCACCTCATCAATCTCGGCAGCTGAATGCCAAGGCACCTGAGTGGGCATCTCCTCTACCTAGAAGGCCCATTCCAAATGAATCCTGAATTTTGCTCGGATGGAATCATTCCTGGCATTCTTTTGGACTCTTCTATTTCAGATGGTCTGTTAAAAAAGTGGTGATGCTCTCTCGGACGGCACCCCTATTTGGATTCTGTTGCCTTCCTTAGGGAGGTGCTCCACTGACGGACTGATAAGTATATGTTGAATTTGATTTTCTTGATTGCTTTACAATGTTATTTTTACCGTTCAGCTTTGTACTGATTTATCTGAGCCCACCTTAGTTCCTTAACTTTTCCCAATCCTATCCCCACATATTGTTCATTTGGGTATCTACCATACTTACCACAGACATCAAGTAGGCCTGAGCTTCCTTATTAGACCAGATCTTGTGAGAGATGAAACTTTGCTTATACGGGTCCCCACCTCATCAACACACTTGTCTCAAGGCACACCAGCCTTTATACAAACACATAGTCACCCTAAAAACTCTCACTTAATGCTACATTAAAAAACCTCTGCACATATCCACATATTACAAGGTGTGCTGGTGTCGGAGGTGGGTTTGCCTTACTATTGTACTTTCCTGTATTGTATGATTGACTACTATGATATCTAAATGTGACAAGGTTCCATAGATCCCACCCATGCTTCTTATATACCATGGAGCAACACACTAACTTTCTACCTATATAGTGTTAACTTAAGCAACAACCATACCTCTCACAGATATCAGGTGATCTCTAGTTCCCACGTCACATTAGATTATTAGAGATATATATTTTTGGCTCATATTAGTCACATCCTATCACCACACACGTTAAAGAGGGAGCCTCACCTCAATAAAGCCACGTAGTTACCCAAAAATTGCATCCACCATCACTATAAGAAGCTTTTACCTGTCAATCCACCGCATTATGTGATGGCATTAGGGATGAACATGCCTTAGGGCCGCTCAACTTGGAAATGTTTATCTAATTGTTATATTGAACTGTTTACAATGTTTAAATCTATTATCATTTCTAAATATGCACCACTATACCCTACACACTACACCCTCAACAGGTACCAGGGTTACCCTAACCTCTTTGTCTCATGGGCTCACACCTGACTCACAAATTAGACAAATGATGGTTACACCTCTTCATACATACCAAGGAGGGACACTCCTCCCCATCTATAGCATATACATTACAAACAACAGATCCTCTGCCTATAAGCAAAAAACATGCCAAGGCAACATAGCAGGTGAACACGCCTCAACATTTTGTAGACTTATGTTAGTTAGCACATTATTCTCCTGAGTTGGTCTTATCTACAAACACATAGGTTTTTTTTAATTATGCACCCTGCTCATATTTACTGATGAGGCCACTTACCACCCGCACATCCATACTTACCCAAGCCCTAACTCAGCAACATGTACACTTCTAGTTTTTTTTATATTTTGTCCTCCTTTTATATACAATTACTCCTAATTTACTATACTTAAGCCCCTTATAGACTCACACCCAGCCATTGAGATTATCTCCTATCTACTCTCCACTAAAAACACTGTGCAAATTTGCCCATGTGGTCCACGACCACGCTACATACTGACCATAGGTGGGCGATCCTTTACGGCTACTCGCTCTCCCTCATTTTCCCAATACTTGAATCTCTCATTATAGTTCCAATTTGTTTTATTTATTTTTTAGCTGCGACTACTCTCCCGGAAGAATATATCTAATAGGCACTTAGGGCCTCTACCTAGTTTGTCCATATCCCCCCCCACTCATAAAGAGCTCCTCTTTTAGAGGAGACTACCTAAGAGTTTTATATTGACTATACCGCAACCTTATTAACCTGACATAAGAACTTCACCTTTGGTTGGATAGACACTGAATATTTTATTCCCTTTTTTTTTATTTTTTTATTATTATCTCCTCTCCCTCTTCTGTCTTTTCCCTGCCCCTTCATCTTTACCTTCTCTTCTATCCCTTCATCTATATTACAAGCTTCTATAAAACATGGCATTATCATTCACTTCCCATAATGTTAGAGGCCTTAACACTCCTCGTAAAAGAAGTAGACTTTTACGCTTCCTCAATCATACAAAATTCAAAGTAGCATTTTTGCAGGAGACCCACTGGGTGGAGGGCACCCTGGTCCCCCTCAAATTTAAACAATATCAGTAGTTGAGACTGCATCCTTCACAAGCAAATCCAGAGGGGTAGCGATACTAATACATAAGAGCGTTCTCTTTGAAAAGCTGGATGTTCATACAGACCCCCAAGGGCGATTCCTGATTCTAAAATGTAAGCTTGAGGGCACTATATACACACTAGCATCGTACTATGGACCTAATACTGGTCAAAACCAATCCCTTAGAAAGTTTTTATGCCTCTTGGACCTACATAAGACAGGTAATTTATTACTCGCCGGAGATTTCAATATGGTCCTAGATACTCTTCTAGACAGACGCTCCTCTAGAAACAAAGCTTATGATCCTTCCTTACTCAAGGTCACAAAGCAATTTAATACTTTGATCACTCACTACAATTTATATGATATTTGGCAATCACTGCATCCTACTGCTAGAGACTATTCGTACTTCTCTACGGTACATAACTCCTACTCGCGCATTGACTTCATTTTTTGTAATCCTGACTACTGGACTCTATACAGTCAGAGCAAATCCTGGACTGCACCTGGTTGGATCATTCCCCCATACACATAACAATTTGAATCCCTGCCTCCCCGACTTCCAGACCTTCTTGGAAGTTACTTGAATATTTGTTTGCCGAGATTGATAATGTTAATGTAATATGGGAAGAAATCAAACAATTCTTATCCATTAATGACAATGGGGCAGTTAATGACCATTGCCTTTGGGGCTCTCTCAAGGCATATATTAGAGGCATTTTTATCAAGCTAGCTTCCAAACACAAAAAAAACCAAGGAGAAACACTTACACAACTCTAGTTCTCTAGTTCTTCAACACAAAAACACACTTGACCCTAATTCCCTGATACAATTGGAAGATGTGAAGGCTCAAATCACCAATATTGAAAACACCAGATTACAATGGCAGGTACAAAAATTTAAACAAATGTACTATGCAAAAGGGAACAAAGCTGACCGTTTATTGGCCAATAAATTGAGTGGAAGATGCCAGAATACCATACCTAAAACCACAAAATGGCTCAATTCGTCTTTCCGCAGATATTGGCAAAGCATTTGCTAAGTATTACCAGGATCTTTACAATTTGAAAGATTCTCCTAATTACCCTATCCCTACATCTGAGAAAGTTAGGGCCTTTCTTGACCCGCTATCTCTCCCAACACTTACAGAGGAACAGAAAACGTATATGGATGCAACTCTCTCTGCGGGAGAGATAAAATTAGTTATTAAGTCACTGAAAAAACACAAGGCCCCAGGGCCAGATGGCTTCACAGCTACTTTTTACAAACAATTTTGCCCCCTCATTGTTCCCATACTTGCTAGAGTCTTCTCTTTGGCAGGGGAAAAAAACGTTCTCTCCCTCCTGAATTTCTGACAGCAACAATAATAGCCATCCCGAAACCTTGTAAAGACCCTAATACATGTGAAAACTTGTAAACCTAGACACAAAGTTATTTGCTAAAGTACTGGCCAACCGGCTTAACTGTATCCTTCCCTCCCTAATCAATTGGGACCAGGTAGGATTCACGCCAGGTTGAGAGGGGCCCTACAGCACTCGGCGTCTTTTAAATATATTTCTTGAGGCCGAACAACAGAAAATATCATGCACTACTTTGGCCCTTGATGCGGAAAAGGCCTTTGACCGTGTGAACTGGTTATATCTTTTTGAGGTCCTGAACAAATTTGGCTTCCCGTCCCACTTTCTCACTTGGGTAAAAGCTCTTTATACATCTCCCTCAGCGTCAGTCAGAGGTCTAGGGTTTCTATCCCCCTCCTTCCCGATTACTAACAGCACGAGACAAGGATGTCCCTTGTCTCCTCTGATTTTCGCATTAGCAATAGAGCCATTAGCTACTGCACTTCGTTCCAACGATGACATTAAAGGGGTAAACATAGCTGGGTCCACACAAAAGGTTGCTCTATTTGCTGATGATCTCACAATACTTTTAAGTGATCCCATTCACTCTCTCCCAGTCCTGTTTGACCTCCTACAGACCTGTGGAACAGTTTGCTACTATAAACTTAATGTGAATAAGACGGATGCCTACGCAATTAACTTACCTGATATAGAGTACTCTATCAAGAGGCCAAGGGATAAATATACTCACAGAGAGATAAAAGAAGATTATTTAATGAACCATGTTAAAAAGCATCAGTAATAAAAGACTATATATAAAAAATGTAAAAAGCACATATAAATAAAATTACAAATACAGGAATATCTTACAGAAGCGGCTCAAAGGGCCAAAGCTGATAATTACAATAAAAACAGAGGTAATAACAGGTGATCAGTGTGAGTGGTACACCAGAATAAGAGTGTATACTAATAAAACAGAATTAGCCTAAGTACAACGGTAGCAAGTGCATCATGCAAAAAACTAATAAACAATAATACAAACAATAGTGTTCAAAATTAGTGTTAAAAAAATAGTGTTCCAAAAAATGGAAAAATGCACTGCAGTGCAAAAAAAGGGGGGTAGCAAAATAATTGTATAGATACAATCAAATAGTGAGTGAGTGCAAATGGATATAAAAATGCTAGCTACTTAATCCAGTGAGGTTAAGATATAATTATATAAAATACACAATATGCAATAACATAAAAAATAAAATACACAATATGCAATAACATAAAAAATAAAAAATAAAAGATATAAAATATAATCCAAAAAAGTGTTCAAAAAGTTGATCAACAAATGTTAGTGAAGAACAAAAATAAGTCAATCAAAACTAAAAAATGAAAAAAAATGGGTGATGAAAAGCAAGGTGAAAGTGAGGAAATTGATTCCTTCCAATGTTAGTTACTTTAACAGATCCAAATTCCTGAGTGTGGTTGCTGAAGTAGCTGATTGGATCCTAGCACCTGTCAGCTGCTCCTATGGTATCCTAAAAAGTGTCCCTGTAAAAAAAATGTAGGTTTTAATAGGGCTATTAGATTAGGTGTAATTAGTTTAAATTTCTGTCATTTGTTTATTATTTTCTGTAACTTAGATTAGGTTTTATTTTACAGGTAAATTTGTCTTTATTTTAGCTAGGTAGTTATTAAATAGTTAATAACTATTTAATAACTATTCTACCTAGTTAAAATAAATACAAACTTGCCTGTAAAATAAAAATAAACCCTAAGCTAGCTGCAATGTAACTATTAGTTATATTGTAGCAAGCTTAGGGTTTATTTTACAGGTAAGTATTTAGTTTTAAGTAGGAATTATTTAGTTAATGATAGTAATTTGTATTTAGATTTATATAAATTATATTTAAGTTAGGGGGTGTTAGGGTTAGGGTTAGACTTAGGTTTAGGCGTTAATAAATTTAATATGGTGGCGGCGACATTGGGGGGTGGCAGATTAGGGGTTAATAAATGTAGATAGGTGGCGGCAATGTTAGGGACGGCAGATTAGGGGGTTAATAATATTTAACTAATGTTTGCGAGGCGGAAGTGCGGCGGTTTAGGGGTTAATATGTTTATTATAGTGGCGGCTACGTTGGGAGCGGCAGATTAGGGGTTAATAAGTGTAGGTAGGTGGCGGTGGCGGCGGCGGCGGCGGCGACGACATTGGGGTGGCAGATTAGGGGTTAATAAATATAATGTAGGTGGCGGCGATGTTGGGGCGGCAGATTAGGGGTTAATAAGTGTAAGATTAGGGATGTTTAGACTCTGGGTTCATGTTAGGGTGTTAGGTGTAAACAAAACTTTTATTTCCCCTTAGGAATCAATGGGGCTGCGTTAAGTAGTTTTACGCTGCTTTTTTGCAGGCTCTCCCCGTTGATTCCTATGGGGAAATCGTGCACAAGCACGTAGGACCAGCTCACCGCTGACTTAAGCAGCGCTGGTATTGGAGTGCGGTAATGAGCAAAATTTTGCTCAACGCTCACTTCTTGTCTCTTAACGACGGCTTTCTGAAAACTCGTAATACCAGCGCTGTAGGTAAGTGAGCGGTGAGAAAAAACTGCTTGTTAGCACCGCATAGCCTCTAACGCAAAACTCGTAATCTAGGTGAAAATTATTAAGCATTAATGATTGGTTCTAATTTACACAGGACTATGAATATAAACTTAAATACCAAATATCCCTTTTAAATCACCAGCTGCAATCAAACTATAGCTTTAGAATACCTTGATTTAAAACATTAAAAATATAGAGCAATCATTTACATCACCAAATAAACCAGACGAGTATTTCAGATTTTAGAATTTCTTGTGGGTCATCTAAAAAGAATTTAGTCCACTATTGCAAGGATACACTCCTCAAATTGTTATCTTCCTTTGTCAAAGAAAGTGTCCGAAAATTGCAGAGAGGTAATTAGTAGTGATGTCGCGAACATAAAAATTTGGAACTTCCGCAAAAGTTCACGAACCGGGCGAACCGCCATTGACTTCAATGGTCAGGCGAATTTTAAAACCCACAGGGACTCTTTCTGGCCACAATAGTGATGGAAAAGTTGTTTCAAGGGGACTAACACCTGGACTGTGGCATGCCGGAGGGGGATCCATGGCAAAACTCCCATGGAAAATTACATTGTTGATGCAGAGTCTGGTTTTAATCCATAAAGGGCATAAATCACCTAACATTTCTAAATTGTTTGGAATAACGTGCTTTAAAACATCAGATATGATGTTGTATTGATCAGGTAGTGTAAGGGTTACGCCCGCTTCACAGTGACAGACCAAACTCCCGCAGCGGGTACAACATCATCATCATCACACCGTACGTCCATGTGTGTAATGCTGCCTGCCTGAGACATATCCCTGTTATCTACATCCTCTGGCAATAATGGTTGCGCATCACTCATTTCTTCCAACTGATGTGTAAATAACTCCTCTGACAGATCAAGTGAAGTGGCTGTGGTGCTAGTGTTGGTGGTGGCGGCAGGCGGGCGAGTGGTAACTTGAGAGGTGCCCGAAGCTAAGCTGGAGGAGGATGGTGCGTCAAGGTTCCTAGCGGAAGCTGTAGAAAATTGGGTGTCCTGTGTTAGCCAGTCAACTATGTCCTCAGAACTTTTCGAGTTAAGGGTATGTGGCCTCTGAACACTGGGCATTATTCTAGGGCCAAAGGGAATCACAGCACCACAACCGGGGTGGCCTGCCTCTGCCTGTCATTTTTATTTTCGATTAGTGGTACTATGCGTGCAAGCTACTGTGACAACAGATATGAGTGGCACTGTGCACTGGCAGAAGTTGGCAGATTAGATGCTGTAGGCCTGACACACACGCTTGCAGACAACTAACTGCTATTCAATCTATTACAGTCAAAAAAAAATTTTTTTTTTAATGTACACTTCTAAATTTTGTCCTGAGTTTAGAAATACCCAATGTTAACATGTTCTTTGCTTTTTTTGCAAGTTATAGGGAAATAAATACAAGAAGCACTTTGCTATTTCAAAACCACTTTTTTTCAAAATGAGCGCTAGTTACATTGGAACCCTGATATCTGTCAGGAATACCTGAATATCCCTTGACATGTATATATATTTTTTTAGAAGACATCCCAAAGTATTAATCTAGGCCCATTTTGGTATATTTCATGCCACCATTTCACCGCCAAATGCGATCAAATAAAAAAAATTGTTCACTTTTTCACAAACTTTAGGTTTCTCACAGAAATTATTTACAAACAACTTATGCAATTATGGCATAAATGGTTGTAAATGCTTCTCTGGGATCCCCTTTGTTCAGAAATAGCAGACTTATATGGCTTTGGCGCTACTTTTTGGTAATTAGAAGGCTGCTAAATGCCACTGTGCACCACACGTGTTTTATGCCCAGCAGTGAAGGGGTTAATTAGGGAGCATGTAGGGAGCTTGTAGAGTTAATTTTAGCTTAAGTGTAGTGTAGTAGACAACCCAAAGTATTAATCTAGGCCCATTTTGGTATATTTCATGTCACCATTTCACCGCCAAATGCGATCAAATAAAAAAAAAAACATTAAATTTTTCACAATTTTAGGTTTCTCACTGAAATCATTTACAAACAGCTTGTGCAATTATGGCACAAATGGTTGTAAATGCTTCTCTGGGATCCCCTTTGTTCAGAAATAGCAGACATATATGACTTTGGAGTCGCTTTCTGGTAATTAGAAGGCCGCTAAATGCTGCTGCGCATCACACGTGTATTATGGCTAGCAGTGAAGGGGTTAATTAGGTAGTTTGTAGGGAGCTTGCAGGGTTAATTTTAGCTTTAGTGTAGAGATCAGCCTCCAACCTGATACATCATACCCCCTGATCCCTCCCAAACAGCTCCCTCCCCCACCCCACAATTGTCCCCGCCATCTTAAGTACTGGCAGAAAGTCTGCCAGTACTTAAATAAAAGGTTTTTAATTTTTTTTTAAATTTATTTTTTTAGCATATTTACATATGCTGTGGTGTAGCATCCCCCCTTAGCCCCCAACCTCCCTGATCCCCCCCAAAACCCTCCCCATCTGCCTTATTGGCGGCCATCTTGGGTACTGGCAGCTGTCTGCCAGTACCCAGTGTTTTCTGTTTTTATTTAATTTTTTTCTGTAGTGTAGCTCCCCCCCCCCCACAGACCAACCCCCACCACCTGCCTGATCTTTTTTTTTTTTAATTTTTATTCCTTTTTTTTTTAATTTTACACCAACTTTTTCTGTAGTGTAGCGGTTCCCACCCGCTCCCTCCCCGTGCGCGCCCCCGGACATCCCCGCCCACGATCCCGCCCCCCTCCACTGACTGCTATTATTTCACAGTCAAATTTCTAGTTTTATTTTTAACCCCTTAAGGACCAAGGTTATTTTTCAATTTCTTTCCCTTAAGGACCAGGGCTATTTTTACATTTCTGCAGTGTTTGTGTTTAGCTGTAATTTTCCTCTTACTCATTTACTGTACCCACACATATTATATACTGTTTTTCTCGCCACTAAATGGACTTTCTAAAGATACCATTATTTTCATCATATCTTATAATTTATTATTAAAAATATTATAAAATATGAGGAAAAAATGGAAAAAAACACACTTTTCTCTCTAACCCTCCCCATCTGCCTTATTGGCGGCCATCTTGGGTACTGGCAGCTGTCTGCTATTATTTCACAGTCAAAAAAGTGTTTTTTTTTTTTTAAATGTACACTACTGTTACACCAGATATGAGTGGTGGCACTGGGCAAGTGGGCACAGTATACGCTGTGAGCCTGACACACACGCTAGCAGGCAACTGCAATTAGATTACACAGGGAAAAAAAAAAAAGCAGACTGATGTTCTAGCCTTAAAAAGGGCTTTTTTGGGGTGCTGTCCTTACAGCAGACATCAGATGAGTCCTTCAGGACTGTAGTGGACACTGAATACACTAGCCTAACTATCGATTTCCCTATTAAATCAGCAGCAGCTACACTGTCCTTCCTCTCACTAAAAATGCAGCTTCCAAATGAATCTAAAATGGATGCTGTCAAGGAGGTGGGAGGGTCTGGGAGAGAGTGCCTGCCGCTGATTGGCTGTAATGTGTCTGCTGACTGTGAGATACAGGGTCAAAGTTTACTCAATGATGACGAATAGGGGGCGGATAGAACATCGCATATGTTCGCCCGCCGTGGCGAACATGCTATGTTCGCCGCAAACTATTCACCGGCGAACTATTCGCGATATCACTAGTAATTAGCACAAACCTGTGTGTTTCTCTCTCATTCAACCTTATGCTTCTTCGAGTCTGTCTCTTATCTAGTGTGTGTGGCAACCTTTATCAGATAAACCACTCCTTTTCTTTAATCATTCCCAAAGAATTGGATAGGCCCTTACCGATGCTTGTCTGTGATTGGCCCTCGGATCTGAACATTCAATTGGCATACTGGGAAAGTATTGGCGCTAACAGTCAATTCGTTTGGCTGTCATACCAGATTTAGTCCACTAGGGGGCAGCAGGCAACTAGAAATGCACTTTCGTTATCAATATTGCTAACAGTAAATACAGTTTTTATATACATTTCTATCAAATGCCTATTTTTATATACTTTTAATCTTTTAGTTTTAATAATTATATGTTCCATACATGGTCCATTTAATATAATTTATTCTGAGTATTTTCACATTAAACATGAGTATATCTCTATTACCACATTACAAAGTAATTCCTATTAAATATATGGGTATTTACAAGGATTTTAATACTTTTAGCATGGATCTAATTAATATCTCAGTTATCATCTTAATATCACATACATACCTTTAGATTAGCAATCAGATGTAATTTCATATAGTTATATTTATATTGGATTATTATCCCATATTAATATAAATATTGCGTATTTGTATATCTCTTGCTGAGTGTATAAAACATATGATATAATTTACAGTACCAATTACATATGTACTTATCAAATGCCTGAAACATATAAGAATATGTTATCCATTTTGATTAAACATTAAACATTTTACATTGACCATATAGCAACTCATTAAAGTTATCAAATACTTGGTGACGAGTAGCCTTCACGTAGCACACAGCTGATCATCTCCCCGTAAGTAACAGCAGCTTAGTCTGCAGGGGATATTACCGCTTTATTAACTTTAATTGTGAACACACTGGCTTAGGGGAGCCCTGGGACCAACTGGGACATACTTCACCGGCTTCAAATTATTGGCTGGGTGCCAGCTGAAATACGAAACTCTTTTCCCTGCATAGTGGCGCGAAAACGCCATCTTTAACTCCTAACTAATACAGCGTAGCTGCCTGTCAGAACGCCCCCCTCCACAGTAATACACAGCGTGTCAGTAGAATTTACAGCACAGACAGTATAAAGGGCTTTATTTAAGTGTGGGTTCTCATCTACTAAGGCAGGAATAACTGCAGCCAACCTGCCAGCCACTTATCCATTAGCGGCTAGCCACGTGGAACTTAAACCCTATACAGTAGCCCGCAAATTTACTGTGTAGCAATTGCTCTCTGCCCCTTAACTAGCAGCTACTATCTCAGAGGGGGCAGAGACCTTAGAGGGAAATAAGTAGCTAACCCCCAACAAATTATGTGCCCCTAGGCCTGCTTTGACACTACACTTTTAGGCCCTTAGTTGAAGCACTCTGCAACTCCAGCAGCTGCACCTAGATACCTGTTCTGCTATACAGTTGGACTGTGCTGCACCATTTACAGAATCTCAAAAGCTGCTATACATCTTGCCCTTGGGTCACAGCTGGAGCGCACTCTCCCGTCCCCTTTCCTACTGCATGCTGCTGCAGTAGGTCATACCCCTCACCCCTTTTCCGGCCTGGCCCAGAGGTGGCAATTTCCCTAGGGAGAGTGGCCTAAATCTACTCCTAATACAGCAAGACTCTTTAATACTTAAAAGACTGTAATAATAAGACCTCGAGCCACCAGGTAAGAGCCCCAGCTGCCAGTGACATCTCCATTTCCTCTAGAATGTACATTTTGTTTAGCATGGCATAAGCACGTCTAGGTCATTTAAGCCTGTCTACAACACAGTGACTCTTCCTTATCTCTAAGTGGGGCCACCCTACAATACCTGACCTCTAGTCTCTCAAGGACCCCTTTTACAACGGGCCCAACTTATTTCTCACCCAATATGTCACAATCAACCAGAGGGAAAAAAAATAAGCAGCCATTCTTACCCAAAAAAACTGTGATGGATCACTTTGGACCCCCGGGAGGGCTATCACAGAGTGATATAGAACCCCCAGACTCCCCTAGGTCTGACACCTCGGATCTCACATTAGCGGCTATCCAGAACATCCAACAAGCCCCATCCGAGGCAGTCACTCCCTCATTCATTATGGATTCCCTCAAGTCCTTAATGGACAAGCATCATGCTTCATTCACAGCCCAAATGGCGGCCTCTACTGCTGAGCTCAAAAAAGAGATCTCATCAACAAATGAAAGAATTGACACTTTGGAGAGAAGGCAGGAGGATGCCGCTGTGGAACATTCTAACCTACAATCCTACACACAGCGCGTCGCAGACTATCTAGAAGTTGTAGATGATAAGATAGCAGACTTGGAAGATAGATCTCGGAGGAATAACCTAAGGCTCCGAGGTATCCCCGAATCTGTCTCTGCGGCTGATTTACAACCATATCTAAAAGAACTGTTTCTTGTGCTAGCGCCCCCCGCCATGGAGGCTGAAGCCCTGCTGGATCGTGCACACCGCTCTCCTAAGCCCAAAGGTCTCCCAGATGACCAACCCAGAGACACAATAGTCCGGCTACACTACTTCACTTACAAAGAGAGAATCCAAATGGCTCATTTCCAGAAACCTTCCCTCCCAGACAAATTTAAAAAGCTACAAATCTTTCCAGACCTTTCTGCAAGGACATTACAAAAGAGAAAAACTTTCACGGAAGTTACATCCATTCTAAGGAAAAATGAGATCAGGTACAGGTGGGGCTATCCCATAAAGCTACTCATCTTTCGGAACAATCAGATGTTTACTATACAGACCCCTAACAGAGGGTACGAACTACTTAAGCTGTGGAACTTGTACCCTTCTCAAAAGGAAAAAACACAGACCAGGCAAACCCAACTGAGAGCCACAGCAGCAGAATGGGAGGCCTCCTCCGCCCCTGAGGAACAACGAAGCAGCACGGATGTCTCCAAGGCTGGAGACTGGACTACCCCTTCAACCTGAAGGCTTGACCAGCAGAAGCACCATGAAGGTCAGGACTGGCCGATTCTCCCGCAGAGACACAGATCTGGATCACCAGTTTCCTAAGAAATGCATCTCAGACTCTAGGTTGTAGTCTGCTCTTCCTGGACATTGTTTATATGAATTTTTTTTTTTTTTAGTATATGTTGAAAACATGTGTTCCCGCATCATTTGGACTCTTGCAGCTGGCATGCTGATCTCGATGAACTTTGGACGATAAGTATCTTTTCTTTTGTTCTGTTCCTCTGCAATATACTCATAGCATTGTGACCACTGTTTGCATATTTGGGCAGAGACTTTATTGTTTGCTAAATATTTACTATTGCTGTGTTTCAGGGAAATTTATGTTTCATCTTTGTCACAAATTATAGTCAAGCACCCACAGATCTAATGCACAACATTCACTCCTACCAACCAGGGTTGCGCTAACCTACAGGTGCCATGTGCTCGGTGAGGGCCCAGCTGCAGCACATTCCCTGTATGCATATCTACTGTGACTGTGGCAGACACATTAGAAAACTAATCCCTACGCACACAACACTTAAAGAACCCCTACAGCAAACCTGCTCATACAGAGTTCTGAACTCTTAGTTGCTAACAGAACACTTCACCACAGATATCATAGCACTCTGCCACAATTCTAAAGTTCCAGCTGCCTATTACAAACTCACAGTAGCAAGACCATAATGCCACGTACCCTGACTAAACCATCAGTTGAGTTATTTGTCTGCATCAGGATGCCACAGTCTCGGCTCCTTAATTTATTTTGTGTGGTCCACACTGAGATGCATACCCGACTGCTAGTTATAATATTGTAGTTATAAGTTGTTTGATGTTCTGAATGCTGTTTTCGGTATAGAATTACTGTTTCCTCGTATGTTCATTGAATGTTCTCTGTTGTCACTGTCACATAACTTCAATTGTCATGCAACCTCTTCATTTGACAGGCTATAAGGCCGTTATTCTAACTTTTGACCCCCATCACTCTCTAATAATCCATTAGCAAGCTCTAGAGCGGCCGCCCCCCCCATTACTTAACAACCTCCCCCCCCCCACAAACCCAAGCCCCCTTAATCCCCCTACTCAAATGTGCTTCCCTTACTAGGGAAGACGATTAACGCGGTTTTTCTTGACCATACCGCAACACCTATTTTACAATTCATTTGTACTGTCATAAATTAGACTGAATGTTACATCTTTTTGTAATCTATTAGAAGTTTAAGAACAACCAACCTCTTGCCGCCTTTGTCCTTTTGTACTCTGTGGTTGTTCTCTCTAGACACGTTCAACTATATAGGTGTATATTTCAAATGCTTTTGGCCTAGTGAGTCCATAGGTGACACACTGGCCACCCAATGTGTGTACAGTTCAAAAAAACAAGGAGAAAAAAAAAAAAAGAAAAGAGTTAAAAAGAAAGGTTCAGCGCATGTATAGAGCTTTGTTTCAACTATTTGACCACCTACTTTTATTGTACCTTATTACTTCAAATCTTTTGCAAATTGTGTGAACCATTGTAATCTTGTTATTTTCCTGAACCTTATTAATAAAAAAAAAAAATAAAAAAAAAAAATAAAAAAGTTATCAAATACTTATCTAATATGTTTCTGTTAGGCACTTATTCTCAGATCCACAATTACACATTTATACAATTTATTTGGACAGTCCGAGGCACACATTAAATATTTGAAAACTATATAGATAGTTTGTCTAAACTTTAACTCTCCAAGACCTTTATGCTTTCTAAGTACACATTTGTTTCTGCTAGCTAGCATAATGTGTATTCAGTCTTCAAAGGAAATCCAGTGAGCCATTGTGTTAAATTGTCACATGTGTCTGTTAGCTTATAACATCCTGGGATTCTGCTAGCTTATCAGAAAACAGTGCAGAATTTCGTCTCCTCCACCCCAGGGGTTCATTTACCTGGTAATTTTATTACCTAGAAAAAAGTTTAGGAAATCCATATATGGGCGTTCAAACTTGAGAGATCCATGTGATAAAAAATCTATTTGAAATTAACTGCCTTCACTATTCGGACAAATGTTATTTTTCTGTAATGTGTGTTTGACTATGGCTGGGGGGCCCACACAGGTTTATAACAAAGATCCTTTGAAGTAAGATCATTTTGCCTGTGAGGTATAATTTAGCATTGTGAGTGAGGAGAGGGTCTGAGCTGTATTTTGATGTGTAATCAGCAAAGCATCTCATGTCTGAACTCAGAATTGCAATACACAGAATGTATTCAGCAATGCTATTAAGCATGCTCAAATGTAATATTTAAAAGATTGCATACTAATTTTATCTTATTATATATAAATGTATTATCTACTGACATTCACATATACCCTGACATAATTCACCCTTCCAGTTTCAATATATTTAGGACATATGTATTTGAATTGGCTTAAAGTCAGTGGTACTTGGTGAGTGAATTGACAGTATGCATCATAGACAGTCTTCTTTGAAGAGAGTCCATTATATTTTGATCCTCATATTTATGTTCGTTAGCTAGGCACCTTTAACCTACAATATTTCTTTAGTGCATTTGGGGATATGACACTTTATTCTTCCTCCATGACTTGTAGTTGGGATCTAGGATGACACGCTCGCAACTGGTTAATATGAACCAATTTATCCATTAAAGTATCATTTTTAGGTATCTTAATTTTATAGGCAACTGGAGATATTTTGTCACTAATGACAAAAGGACCCTTCCATGATGGAAGAAATGTCTTCTCCTTAACTTGATCTCTTCCAAAGTTATAAAGATAAATTTTTATCATTTATTTCATATTCCTTTTTGGACGTTTTGAGATCATAATAGGTTTTAGCGGCAGTTGCAGAGTTTTCTATGTTTCTTTAAACAAATGCAAAGGCATATTGCAGGTGCTTCCTTAGGTTCTCCACATATTGATGTGTATTGGCGGTATTTATCAAGTTCTGGTCTGATGTACGGTACAGTAGATGCTGAGGTAGAGCCATTCTTCTACCAGTCATCAATTCAAAAGGTGACATCTTAGTAGCATTACTTGGAGTTGCTCTTAATGCCATTAGGACTAGAGGTAATTTTACATCCCAGTCTTTACCAGTTTCACTCACAAACGTTTTGAGGATTTTCACAATGAACTGGTTGTAACACTCTACACCACCACTTGAGGCAGCTCTATATGCAATATGGAGCTTTCTTTTGACCCCTAGTATTTTCCACGTTTTTGTCATCACTTTGCTAGTGAAATGAGTCCCCCGATCGGATTCGATTTGCTGGGGTAAACCAAATCTGGAAAACACATGGTTGATGAGCAATGCTGCGCATGTTTCAGCACTATTGTTAGGTGCACTGATCCACTCTACCCATTTAGTGAAAAGGCATGTCACTGTTAACATGTATCTGTTACCTCTAGATGACCTAGTTACTGGACCAATAAAATCAATTTGTATATCTGACCATGGCATTACCATCCCCCTTTTCTGCAATGGCGCTCTAGGCGTTGGTGCAGTGGGTTTGAACTGTGGACAGATTAAACAACCTTTCCAGTAGGTTTGAACATCTTTCAACATGTGCAGCCAAAAGGCATAGTCACGCAATATTTCATACATTAATTTGGCGCCACGATGACCAGATGTGGGAGCATCATGGGCATGTTGAAGCATGAGACCTCTGATCTTTGTAGGTACCACCCATTGCTGGATGCCAGTTTTGGAGGTTCTAATTTACAAACCATCCTATAACTTGAATTGTGATCTGGACTTCATTAAGTTTCTAAGATCTTCCTCTTTTGAGATGGGGTTGTTTTTTAGGATCTTCTATATGTTTATAGAAGATACCTATAACAGGGTCTTCTTTTTGACTAGTGATCAGGTCCTTACTAGGAGAATCCTGACTCCATTGTACCAGGTTAGGCTCATTTTGTTGTTTAGCCTGGGTTCTGTTAATGGCTTCTACCTGAATTGCACCCATTTAGTGGTCGATATTAAGGAGTTCTCCAGTTATGGCTTCTTGTTTGGTTAATGAATCTACAAGATCATTGCCTTCCTTATCAGGACCTAGAATCCTGAAATGACCCTTGGTCTTCTTCCAGTGTATGGTTAAACCATTGGATACCGCTAATTCAACAATTTTGCAGAACAACTTGCCATGTTTGACTAGTTTATTGTTAGTTTCCGCATACCATTTCTTTTCCAAGTTGGCAGGTATTTAGCAAAACTGTCACGCACGTAATTTGAGTCAGTAATGATCACAAATTAATGCATACCTTGTTAAATAGCCATTTCAATGGTTTTTAGAACAGCAGTTAGTTCTGCCACTTGACTGGATCTTGGTCCAATGTTGAAACCTACAGAATTATTTGGGAATCTATTTGCCCAAGTTATACCAATACCGACGTCTAATCTGTGCTCATTATCAATAGTGGAATGGTAAGAACAACCATAAACATATACCCAAAGTAATGTTTGACAATGGTCCTTATTGTATATTTTATATGGGGAAAGCAGTTCCTCCATGATCCTTAGCAGTACAGTCGTAGAGCTCAGCAAGCCCCTGTGCAACCGGATTCTTTTTATTTTGCTTATAGCAAATTTCTAAAGGCCAGCCTTGTAAGGAAAGAGTCCAAGCTGTTATCCGGCTATTAGACAAATTCCCCTCTCTTATTCTCTCACTTTGCAGGTATAGCAAAGGCTGATGGGCCGTTTCTACAATAATTTTCTCGCCCTGTATATAGCTGCGGAAATTTTGTAGAGCCCATACAGTAGATAAGAGGGCTTTTTTGCAATCACTAAATTTTATTTCTACTGGGGATAAAGTTTTGCTCGCATAAGCAATGACTTTACTTAAATTATCATGCTTTTGGTACAAAACAGCACTCATGCTTATATCTGTGTAACCTGTCTCTAAGTAGAAAGCTTTACCCCCTTCAGGGTACGCTAAGCAAGGTGCTTGAGTGAGTTTTCTCTTCAGCTCTCTGATGGCTGTGTCTTGAGCTTCACTCCAGTGCCATTTCACATCCTTCTTTAGAAGAAGTAGCAGTGGTTTAGCTAATTCTGCATAATTATCAATACATTTGTAGGGATAATTTGACACCTGCCCTTTAAAGTTGGCTGAGGACGTGTTTAAGTTCTGTGATGTGTTTTTCAAAGTCTGTGCTTTTGATTAAAACATCATCAACATAAGATAAAGTCCCCCTTTCCAGTGCATCAGGCATAGCCTCATGCATGGATAGAGCTAATTCATGTCCTGAATTAATGTTGTTAGTATATGGCCGGGTTATAATACAATATATTTAATAATTATCCTTTAAAAGAAACCCCCAATAAAAATGCATATACAAAACAATAAAATTAATGTAAATTCCTAAGTTCTTTATATTAGTTAAAATTTATAGACACATTGAATTATATTTATAGAGAACCAGATATGAATCAAAACTATACAAGTTTAAACTATTATAATATGCTATGCAAAGATCATACAAGTTACCTTATTCACAATAATCTTCTAAATCAGAGTTGCATTTAAATATCACAATGAAATACCAGAAACTTCTGTTAATAACCAATAACTCTAGTTCAATGCTCAATATGGATTACCCACTTACTTTGCTTAATTAATAACTACCAGGGATATAATCACAATAACCAGTTTATGTACAGTTCTGAAAGAGTTCACTATAATATCTGACTTATAAATCGGAGTATAAAACCCTGTCTAATAAATAAATTATTTAGCAATAATGACTAGTTAAGATTACACAGGACTATGAAACACAAGCTTAAAATACTAATTGCCCTTTTAAATCTGTTAACTGCAGTTTGATTGTAGCAATAATGAATGTATTTGCTTTAAAATATCAAATTATAGAATTCATACATTACCAACATGAGCCAATTTAATATTCCAATATTCCTTGTTTCACCTCATATGAAAATAAGGGTATTTGCAATGTGGATAAGAAAAAGTAGCCCAATTTGCTTAAAAGTGACTGTGTCCCAACGCCAAGTTATCAGTCCAGAGTTCAGCAAAAGTCAGCCCGCTTTTTTTTTCTCTTCTCTTTTCTATCTATCTTCGGAAACTTGTCTCGGATTGGCAACTGGGAAATTAAATTTTTAACAGCCAAATGCCTTTTGGCTGTAATATTGGATTTAGGCCATCAGGGGCAGCAAACAAAGACAAACAGTTTCATTCAAATATTGCTACAGTTCAATTTTCTATTTTATAAAATATTTATCAAGTACACTATTTCTTTATATTAATAAACCTGTCTGGTCATATGTTTAATATACATGGATCATATTGTGTCATTCTTCCTGAATATTTTAATATGAAACATCAGTATTATTTCTAACATCATATTATCTATGTACTTATTAGATGCCTGAAAAATATAAAGAAATATGTTAGTAATTCTTGAAATAACTTTGATATTTTACATCTATAGTTATACATATTCATTTTTAATGTTATACAAATAGATAATCTTATATCCATTAATATTCTTCCTGTCATTTTCCATTAGCTTCCTGGAACACAGAGAAACTATATTTATTTTGAAATAACTTAAGCATTTTATATATATACTAATGCAGTTATTCATTTAATTTATTACAATCTGAATTGCATTTCCCCAGATCCCTATATAGACATTTAATATAGTATTTAAAATTATATAGGCTGTATTTTAAAATGAATTTCAGTTGCAATGCCACATTTGTCTCTGTTTAGCCATTTTTTATCTAGACATGCTGTCTAGAATTCGTGGATTCAATACACAGCAGGTATCAATTTAGCACCTATGTGCATAAGACTATTTCCTTTGAAAATGTTTGTTCAGCTAAGAACTGGTTCTTCAAATCTGTTTAAGTTTAAAAAGAAATCCAGTGATTTTTGAGACATTGTGTCTGTATCACTGCATGAGGTCATTTATCTGATAAACTTTGTTCTCAGATGTCCTGTTAATCAGGAAAGGGAATCTTCATGTCTGATCAAAGATTTGCAATACACAACATATAGATGACCATCTCTTTGGAACAAATTGCCTGACTAAATGACTAAATGTTTCAGAGCAAGGAGGAGGGGGGCTGTTTCAAAAACAGTTTCACCAATAAATGAATCATTTGGTGTACACAACCATATATTTATTAAATAATATATATATATATATATATATATATATTATTTAATAATACTCACAGATACCTTGACATCAATCCCCCTTTCAATTTTAAATAGATGTAGGACACATGTATTTGAATTGGCTTAAGGTTAGTGGTATTTGGCAAGTGTATTGATGGTATTCACTATAGACAGTCTTCTATGAAGAGAGTCCGTTATTTTGAGCCCCTATGCACATTAGTTAGGCATCTTTAAACTACAATATTTCTTTTAGTGCATTTGGGGATATGACTTCATTCTCCCTCTATGGCTTGTAGTTGGGACCTAGGATGGCATGCTCGCAACTGATTAATATGGACCCATTTATCCATAAGAGTATCATTTTTAGGCATCCTGATTTTATAGGCAACTGGAGATATTTTGTCAGTGATGACAAAAAGGACCCTTCCATGATGGAAGAAATTTCTTCTCCTTAACCTGATCTCTTCCAAAGTTATAAAGATAAACTTTATCATTTATTTCATATTCCTTTTTGGACGTTTTGAGATCATAATAGGTTTTAGTGGCAGTTGCAGCTTTCTCTAAGTTCCTTTGAGCAAATACAAAGGCATATTGCAGGTGCTTCCTTAGGTTCTCCACATATTGATGCATATTGGCAGCGTTTATCAAGTTCTGGTCTGATGTACGGTACAGTAGATGCTGCGGTAGAACCATTCTTCTACCAGTCATCAGTTCAAAGTAACAGTTCACAAATGACAGACAGCACACACCTGATGCAAGTGGTAGAGGGCCACTGCAAGCACCTCTCTGTATTATGCAGACAACTGGAATCCACAGCACCAATAAATGCGGAAAAAAGTTTTACAAACTTTGTGGCATTTATTCATCCATTTTCAGCTTATACAAAGCATTGGCACACAGCAGCAAATGCAACGTTTCGGGCTGTTAACCCTTACTCATGCTCATACAGAACACCTGTTAGCTGCTCCTTAAATACCATATGATATTAACCATTAACACACCTTGTTACAAAAACACACCTTAACAACCACAGTATATCACCACCTAGTGGTCAACAAATTATACATATATATATAGATAACAACTATATCATTAAAAACAAACTGCTGTTAGCTGTAATTTCTTATACAAATTTATATTCTATATATTCTCATCATATGATAAATGTATTCATGCTGAATGTAACTTATAAACAGAAGACTGGAAATTACCTTCAATTTAATGTAGTCTACAAAAAATACTGTTATGTCTATTTCTCTATTGATCCCTTTAGGGGCTAAGGTTTCCAATTTATGTATCCAAAAGGATTCTTTTTTCTTTAGTTGTAATTCCCTATTACCACCCCTTCTATGGGGTTCCACACTGTCTATGACTTGCCACCTAAGTTGTGAAATATTGTGACCAGCTTCAAGAAAGTGACAGGCTACCGGGGCCTTCATGTCCCCACATCTTATATTTGATCTGTGCTGACTGAGGTGATCACGTATTTTCCTAACCGTCTCGCCTAGATAGATTTTGGAACATGGACATTTTATTAAATATATGACATGTGTGGATTCACATGTGTAAAATCTATTGATCTTAAACCTCTTTCCTGTGTGGGGATGTACAAATTATTTACCCTTTATAACTGAATGGCAACTGGCACAGTTTAGGCATGGGTATGTACCATATGATTTAGATGATATATATTTGTGATTTTATTTTGGTTCCAATATCATTTTTAACTACTAGGTCTTTAATATTGGGTACTCTCCTATATGCCATAAGAGGATAGTTTTGAAACTCAACAATGTCTACATTGCATTTCTTTAACACATGCCAGTGTTTTTTAAGACATTGAGCTATTTCAGCGCTATATGGGTTGTACTGTGTAACACACACTAGTCTGTCTTGTTTATCCTTAGATTTATGTGTTTTATCTATTTTCTCACAAATGTTGTTAGCCTTTCGTTGCTCTAATTCTACTAGTTTAGGTGGATAACCCCTTTGGACAAATCTCTCAGTCATTTGTTTGAGTCTTACCTCCTTTTTGGAACTGTCACTGACAATTTTGTGGACTCTAAGCATCTGGCTCTTAGGTAGGGAATTTTTTAAGGACTCATGATGGAAACTATCATATTTGAGCAGGGAATTTCTATCAATACTCTTCCTATACATATCAATATTTAAATTGCCAGTCAATACATCCTTGTGTACTTCAGTATCCAGGAATACAATGTCGGTTTCACTGAAATTGAGTGTAAATTTTAGACCCTGCACTGCACCATTCAGTTGACTGACAAATGCCAATAGGGATCCAATGTCACCCCACCACACGCCAAACACGTCATCTATAAAGTGCAACCAGGCTGCTCCATATTGTAAGAATAAAGCATTTTCATAGACAAATTTGTCCTCAAAACAACTCATGAACATGTTGGCGTATGATGGGGCGACACTGGACCCCATGGCTGTCCCTTTAAGCTGTAAATACCATGTTTCTCCAAACAAAAAATAATTGCAGTACAACACCACTCTAAGCAAATGACAGTATTTTTGTAGACTACATTAAATTGAAGGTAATATCCAGTCTTCTGTTTATAAGTTACATTCAGCATGAATAAATTTATCATATGATGAGAATATATAGAATGTACATTTGTATAAGAAATTACAGCTAACAGCAGTTTGTTTTTAATGATATAGTTGTTATCTATATATATATATGTATAATTTGTTGACCACTAGGTGGTTTTATATATTATCTAGGTTTCTAGACATGTTCTTCTAGCCCTGGCAAAACTTCATTTGTAGATATCTACTCTAGAATGGCACATATCCAGTTTACTTAGGGGCTGTGTCATTACCTCTTAATTAGTGCCTCAATATTTTAATAGTTGTTGAGATTTTGCTGAGGTGCTGACGTATTAATACTAAACAAGCATCTGAGCGAGCATATACATCTTAGCTATAGTGTATTACGCATAACCTAACATACTTAATCCTTGCTTGATGACTGCTCTCCCTGTTTGTCCCAACACCTAGCCTGGATTTTAATTTAGATTTCACCCTTCACAAGGCTTGAATCCTCAGCAGCCCATGCATTTTAGAATATTGTTATAGTGTCTCCCATTTATAAAGCAAGGCAACTAATTTATTATATGTCAGGAGCTGCTTCTGAGTAGATAATCCGATTATAATCTAGACTCTGATATAGGGTCCTAGTACCTGTTTGTGTTCCCACTTATTTTTGCAGAATTTCAATTAAGGGATTATGACCCTGTATACTATAGCAATCTTACTCATAGTCTTAATATGTACTTAATGTTTTATAGCCACATGAAAGACACGTCTCAATTTCCCATGCAGCTCTCCACATTATGCTGGTAATCTACTAACTCGTAATGTAACATTCTGATACAACCCATACGGTAGCAGCTATCTGGGTCCTTTCACAATTACTCTGACTATAATTTCCTACTTTAATGTATTATCAACAGAGGAGGTGCAGCTGGGGAAGGCTAACTGCTTCTCAGATGCCCCTAATACCTTATGAATGTGTTAGAATAGTTTATACCTTCCTTCATATTGGCCTATACTGCAGGGAAGGAGGTTGTAATGTTCAATATGTTTTATAGTCATGCTGGTTATGGTCTGTTGTTTACACCACTCCTCTATTGCAGACTCTGCAAGTAAGGTAACATTTATTATTGCCTCTATAATAAGACGAATCTCTAACATTGCCTTGACTGCTAACATACGCATACTTTACATAAGCTAACTCTTACTAGAGTAATGATACAAGCTTCTATACCACGCCGGTTTATACTATTAGATTGCATAGTTACATTCTCTTCACAGTTATTTATAGATTAATTACCTAAAATCTGAGTTATTTTTCACTCACTTTTAATATTATTTCCCCTTCTCAAGTAAATTCGGGAGTTATTTCTATTTATAAAGGAAGAGACCCTCTGCATACTCTACAGAGTTTGCTTCTTGTCATTTATGCTTTCCTACAACACACCTAGGTGATATATTAGCCTCTATTAGCAGACTAGACACGGATTTCAAGTGGGCGAATATAACCCTGTATGTTGGTGCAGTATTGATAATGTTATTAATATATAATGTCTGAGTTAAAACTGAACTTTATTCCATTTTAGTATGCAAAAATGTGTCAGTAACCTCTACCTTCAACCTTCTCACCCATTGATATAGTATCTTTAGCTTCTTAGGGTAGCCACAACTAGCTCAATACCAGAATAATCATTATCTAAACCTTCATTAAGGTCTATATCGTGCCTAACACAATATCTTATAATACCCCTTATGTGAGTTAAAATCTACAATAGCTCCTTCATATGGGTATAGATCAGGTTATGTCTTTATTGCATATGATTGATAACCAGGTTTCTTAAGTGATTATACCCCCTAACTGTTGCATTTTTGTGTAATTTCACCGTTTTTTCCCCACACACATTCACGGCACGTACGCCTGATTTCCCTCAAGCCCTATTTGGCCCCTTTTCATGAGCAATACAAAGAAATAATTAATTCCAGTCACAATCCAAAAGTACATTCTTTATGGAGACATTGCCTATATGTATGTTTATTCATGATGCTACCTAGAAAACTCCCCAAATCTTGTATACCGCCATTATCAAATTTAACATTTTTTGATACTCCTGTGTACTATAATGCTATTTTAAAAGGCTCCGCCCCCCCATCATTTTCCCCCCTTATATCGAGCGGCTCTTGCCCGCTGAACCCCCCCCCTATACACTTTGGCCCACAAGAGGCCAGACAAAAGCCAACTCCCTACCTCTTACCGTTTTTAGTTTATAGAGTACCATTTTTTCTCATGATAGGGATCATTAGCTATATGATATAAAAATCGAGGGAGGGTTCATTGTTATGTGTTCCAGTCACCCTTGTTTTCCATAAATTGTTTTACATTTTATGATCATGGTCTCAGTGGTAGTGCTATAACTCATGTCAGCTGTTATTTTCCTACTATTGAACTTGAACCTATTTATATATATTCATAGCACTACTACTGGTTGGATATTGCGATAACAACTGCTACACTGAGACTCCAACGCCTCAGCTAACGTTTACTTCCTATATGAGAAATGTATAATTGTCATTATTATTTCTGATCCGTGCCTGGACATATTTTCTGTTTTGTTGTTATTATTCATGACCTCAATAAAAAAAATTATTTTAAAAAAAAGGTTATACAGTTGGTGCCACATGTTTGGGCACCCGAGCTTTGCCTGCCCCACCAAGGAGCAACCTCCCCCTCCAGTCTGGGGTGGGAATACAGCTGGGAAACCAGCACTAGCTTTGCTTGTGGGTGGGTCAGCAGGTACTAAACAGAGTGTCACAGAGAAAGGCAGTGTGGCCATGGAACTTAAGGACACTGAAACTTGTGGGACAGCAATTGTTTGGGAGCCGGCCTTAGCAAACTTGTTTGGGACTTTTCATTATGTGACTATCCCTGTGCCCAGGGCGCAGGGTATAAACATCAGCAGGAACCCCCCAGGATGCCCAAAGCTCAGGAGAGATGGGATAACCATCTCTCAGCAACCGAGAAATGGAGGGCCACCGTCGGACAGCCCAATGCCGACCCGTTAAGGGTCTAGCCGGGTCTGCTGATTTGGAGGGGGGGAGATGTCACAGATACCAGACAGCTAAGGCAACCCCCAACCCCCCCCCCCTACAACCTCACCCTTGTTTATCAGTGGTTTTGGGCTCCTCAGAGCAACCACAATCTCTGGAAGCTTTTGTTTGCTTGTTTTGTGAAGAGCTGGTGTATGACCAGGAAAACCTTCCTAGGCTGGCCAGGCTCCTTGAACTCCCAGTCGGCCGCCTCACAACGGACACCCGCCTAACTACTCTCAGGCTGGCCGAGCTCCTGGAACTTATGGTCGGCCGCAGGACACCTGCTAACTTTACCCCTGGTTGCCCCAGCAGCCCTTTGCCCCAGAGCTCCGCTCTTTTGGTGATTGGTAGCCCCTAGGGAGGACAAGAGCTGTGGCAATTAACAGAGGGAAGCTCCTTTGGGAACCAAGAGTTTTGGACACCCCTAACCCGATAACTTCAATGGAATGTAACTCCTGTCCCCAGTAATGAATCATGCTGATTTTTGGACTGTGGCATCTGGGGACCAAGAGCTTTAAAATGACACATGGGAAGCGGGATCACCCTGAAACCTCCACCCCTAGGTATTGGGATTATGTGGGACTGTGTCTCCTATGGAGGTGCCTGACTGTCTGGAAGGGCGGGAATGGTGGGAAATAGTGGGATTGTCCAGGGTCTTATCAAGATGAGCTGTCTGTATAAAAGGAGTGTGTGTTCTTGTTTAACCTGAATGCTAGGCTGTCTAGTTATTTGGGTGGGCTCCTGCTAGAATCACTTTCCTGGGCTACATAGCAGCCTGTTCCAGGCAGAGGAAGGACACTCTGGCAGAGCTACCTAGTCTGGGTAGCTGGAGTCTGCAACAGGGTGGGACCCTGAGTAGTGGTGCTGGCGGGCATCAGGGGTGGCTACAGGCTGTGTGTCAGGGTTTTTTCCCTGTTGTGTTTGCCATGTGGTGCTGGCAGCCATTTTACTCACCTCTCTTCCTGACTATGGTGCATTGTGGGGGATGCTGCTCAATTCCTGCACTTCCTTTTATGGCCAGACTGGTGTGCATCATCCATGTGAGACAGGATGCAGTCTCAGAATTGTGATGTCATCACTTATTATTTAAAGGTCCTCTGTTCAGTATGCTTTGCCTTTGCGTTGTCTCAGACCTGTTTGTGAGAGTTCCTGTGTATTACCTGGATGCCTGACGTCCTTCCTGGTTCCTGATTCCTGGCTTGTTCCCGACTCTGCTGTTTTCCTTGTTCCTGATTCTGGCTCGTCTGACTATTTGCTTTGGCTCCTGACTCGGCTCGTCTGACTACCAGCTCTGGTTTTGATTCCTGGCTTGTTATTTGACTTGTGGACTTTTTATTATTTTTTGCTATTAATAAAGGTGTGATTATTTTTGCACTTCTCGTCTCAGTCTGATTCCTGGCACCCTGACACTGTGGTCACTTGCCAGCTACATAGCTGCAGTCGGCAGGGAGGAAGCAGGACCCGTTTGGCGGAGCTACCAAGTCGGGGTAGCCGGGGTATCTGTCACAAGCCATTTCAATGTTTTTTAGAACAGCAGTGAGTTCTGCAACTTGACTGGATCTTGGTCCAATGTTGAAACCTATAGATATATTTGGGAATCCATTTGCCCAAGTTATACCAATGCCAGCGACTCATCTGCACTCATTTTCGATAGTGGCATGGTAAGAACAACCATCAACATATACCCAAGGTAATGTTTGACAATGGTCCTCATTGTACATTTTATATGGGAAAATCAATTGTTCCTTCAGGAAATCATCTTCTAATAACTCTTCCCCATGATTCTTAGCAGTACAGTTGTGGAGCTCAGCAAGCCCCTTTGTGACTGGATTCTTTTTGTTCTGCTTGTAGTGAATTTCTAAAGACCAGCCTTGTAAGAGAGAGTCCAAGCTGTAATGCGGCTATTAGACAAATTCCCATCTCTTATTCTCTCACTTTGCAAATATAGCAAAGGCTGGTGGCCGTTTCTACAATAATTTTCTCACCCTGTATATAGCTGCAGAAATTTTGTAGAGCCCATACAGTAGATAAGAGGGCTTTTTCGCAATCGCTAAATTTTATTTCTACTGGGGATAGAGTTTTGCTTGCATAAGCAATGACTTTGCTTAACTTATCATGCTTTTGGTATTAAACAGCACTCATGCTTACATCTGTGTAACCTGTCTCTAAGAAGAAAGGTTGACCCCCTTCAGGATATTGCTAAGCAAGGTGCTTGAGTGAGTTTTCTCTTCAGCTCTTTGATAGTTGTCTATTGAGTCTCACTCCAGTGCCATTTCACATCCTTCTTTAAAAGGAGTAGCAGTGGTTTAGCTAATTCTGAATAATTATCAATACATTTGGTAGAATAATTTGTCATACCCAGGAATGATCTTAATTCCTTTAAGTTAGTTGGGTTTTTAGAATTTGTTATAGCTGCCACCTTTTTCTTCTGAGGATTTAACCCTTCAGAAGTAACTTCATGTCCCAAGAAGTTTACACGAGTGCGGCACCATTGAGCTTTTTGTAGGGATAATTTGACACCTGCCCTTTTAAGTTGGGTGAGGGTGTGTTTAAGCTCTGTGATGTGTATTTCAAAATCTGTGCTTTTGATTAAAACATCATCAACATAAGATAAGGTCCCCCTTTTCAGTGCATCAGGCATAGCCTTATGCATGAATATAGCAAATTCATGTCCAGAATTTATGTATCCAAATGGAAGTCTCTGGAATGCATACTGGACCTTTTGGAATGAGAATGCCAGCTTATACTGGTCCTCCTCATGTACCTTTATGGTCCAATATCCCTGTGCACAATCAATGGCAGTGAATATTTTGGATCCCTGCATCTGTGCTAGGCACTGATCAATATATGGCACAGGCCAGCCAGACATGTACACTTGTTTGTTTAGCTGTCTTAAGTCAGAACACAAATGCCATTGTCCATTGGGCTTAAGAACACCTAGAATAGGATTGTTATAAGAGCTGTGCACCTGTCGGATAATACCCCTTTCTTCCAGGTTACTTATGATTTCTGCAAGAGAATCATATAAGGCTAAAGGAAGTCTGTATTGTTTAACAAAGACAGGTGGTGCATTGGGATCTGTTTGTATTCTTGCAATGTGCAAGTCTGTAGTCCCACAGTCATAAGAATCCCTAGCAAAAATATCCTTGTACTCCATCAGGAGTTCTCGCAGCTGTTGGCATTCATCATCACTGGAACAGCCATTAGCTAAAGATATTTCCTCTTTGACTATTTGCTGAAATCCTGGAAAAATTTCAGGCTGTCCTATTTCATAGGCTTCTTCCAACCTAGAGGTGAGGTCCCCTTGATTATAATTTACATTGCCCCCATGACTCTGGGTTTTGGGGTATTCTTGATCTTTTATCGGCTGATCAAATACTAGAGACATCTTCAATTTTACAGATGCCTTCCTCTGAGCTGAAGGGATAAATAGACTGAATTGTAAATAGTCCCTCTGACATAGATGCAACGGATTGTTCTATTAATTGTTCTTGTGTTAAATATCCTTTAGGTATTAGCCCAATTATATTATTTTGGAATCCAAAAGTGTAATAACTTGATTCCAGTGCATATCCTTTGGTAGTTCCCTTGGATAAGGTTACATCCTGTGGGGTCATGTTATGCACAATAACATGTATTGGAAGAGTTCCAATATTTACCAAAGGAGTATGGGCCATTGTTATACCCATATTCTGCATTCTATGGGAGAGGCAAATTAGTGTTTCAGAAGTTTTTAATTTCTGACCACTTTTTACCTGTAAGGGTAAGAGGAATTTATCAGCCCCAGCAGGGATTATAACATTGTTAGACACCTGCATATTTACAGCATATGGCATTTGCTGGTTTGATTTCAGGGCTGTGTTTTCATCCTGAAATACTTCAGGGTCCCCCTTTAACATGCTCCAGAGGCAAGAGTTAATCAAATCTATTTGTATGGCATATCTATGTAAGAGATCATTGCCAATGTATATTTGATTATGGGGAGTATTTAAAACTAAAAACAGGTGTTTCGCTGATTTATTACCTATAGATATAGATAATAAGCACTTAGCTGTGATGTTATAGCTTTCAAACCTATCATCCAGGCTGTGGACACAGTGGTCTTGGGGAGAAAGATATTTAATCACCTTAGGTTCAGCGATCTGCGTTTATAAGCCTTCGCTTATATAGCTAGCTTCCTGTTTTAAGTTCAATTTAGCATATTTGGTTTTACCAAGGTCATGCACTTGCATAGGGATAAATAGATCCTCTTTAACTCTCCTCCTTTAGGGATTTTAGCATCCCCCTTGTGGAGAGATATGGTTAATACATCGCCGTCTAAAGAAATATTCTCTATCTTTCCAGGCGAAATTTTAAAAGTATTACCATCAGAGCCACTTAAAGGAGTTTGATCATCTAATTGTAGGATAGTGATTTCAGGTATAGTCATTCCTGAAATGAATCTCCACAGCATCTGGTTTCTCTTCCACCACGTGACAGTTATGCCGGGTGCGAGATATACCGTATTTCTCATAATTAATAGGCCTTTTTACTTACCAAATTACATTATTTATGCCATAAATTATGGTGCTTAATCGCTTCAGGAGATCACTGCCAATTATTAAACGATCCGTTGGCAGATCCACTATAATGACAGGGTGTCTTATGACCCTGTTCCCCAGTTTAAATTTTAACCATACCTTACCGTAGACTTTCAGAGAGTCACCCCAACACCTGTTAGTGAACCATCAAATTCTTTTATTTTAGGTTTGTGGGGTGTTAGCTCATTTAGCTGTGTGTAGTACCTGTGGGATAAATAGTTGCCTGAGACCCAGTATCAATTAATCCCATGATAGGGTTGGAGACTGAATCCTGGAGCTCAGCTAATACCTAATATCTCCCTGCAGTTTCTACCATTTCACACATAAAATTGGCATGATTACACAATTGTGGGCTTCGCCACGTGTTACCTGAATCTGCCACTTTACCTGATGCAGAAGAAACTTCATTCTTAACGGTCCCCTCTATAATAGGGTCGACTGCGTTCTTGTGTACTGCATCTGTGGAAATATGGTTAAGAGAATGCTGCAAAGGAAGAAATTTGTTAAAGTTTCCCGGCTGAGGTTGCTCGTCATCACAGCTAAATCGTCCGTTTCCGGTCTGTAGGGAGAGAATATGATTAGTACCATTATTGACATTTATCATTTCATTTGGTATATCTCTCCCCTCTCTTTCAGGTGATACTACAATATTTATGACTGTGCCTCTGGCCCACTGCTGGCCACTGGCTATACCCCTAAAAAAAGGATTGTTAGGTTGCTGAGCCATAAAAGCTTGACTCATATTAGTAAATAGTGTGCATAATTGACTAACTTGTGTGCTGAGTTGGCCCACTTGAATGGACAAGCTATCTTTACCTATGGACTGATTTTTTTTATGTCCCAGGGTATTCATTCCTGGATCTATGGGATCCCTCAGAATCATAGCTATTTCTCCTATTTTGACGTGGTTGTCTTTGGGGTTCAACTTGTTCAGCGTTAGTATGTTGGGGAGCACTATTTATTTGGGGTGTCTGGTTACCCTGAGAGTATTTTTGCCACTTTTGGTATTAATTTTTATGGGGATACCAATTATTTTGTGGGTGTTCATCTCTTTGGGAATAATTATTTACCTGGGTATGCCCCCCATTTTGAGTATATGCTCTCTGTGCCTCAGCCCGTGACGGGGGAGGGGCAGAGTTAAAACTTTGTGGGGATGGCCTGTTTTCTCAGGCCACCTCCGCATAAGTTTTCTTTTTAGACTCCAAATTGAGGGGTTTAGGTGACACCCTAGTTTCTGCCACAATTTTGGGACTGGGTTTTGGTTCCCTTTTAACCCCCTTTTCACCGGACTGCTGAATAGAGTATAACTTTGTACTCTCTTTGATCAGCCAGTCCAATGAGCAGTGCTCATCAAAATCTCTAGCTAAATTAAGTTGGGCGCGGGCAATGCTTTGAAAAATAAATTCACAAATTTTGAGCATTCAAATATGGGATTATCTTCAGCCATACTGTACGCACTTTTCAGTACAGAAAGGAATTCTATAGGGCTTTGATTTGCACTACATTTTAAACCGTATACAGCTATTTTTGCTGCAGTTTTAGTGCGATATTGCCCGAATTCTTTTCTGTACTGTCGTTTTGTCTCATTCCAGGAATGAATATTAATATCCTTTAGCAGGGCCGCCACTAGAAATTTTGGGGCCCCTGACTTAACCATTGATCAGGCCCCCCCTCCTTTGACATGTGCAATTTTTGACCAAGTGACTAAAACGTATATGCACTTTATTCTTAAGTGTCTATTTAAACTTGGAAATGTTGTAAAGGTAGTTACATACACTGAAACACACTCACACATAAGGATTCACATATAGACACTCCAGCAGACACGCAAAGAAACACACTCAGACACAGACACCCAATCAGACACTTAGCACTTGTTTACATAGACCTGACAAGTAATGAGGTAAACTACAGTTTTGTAAACAAAAAGGTGATTTTGAAAACAAAATATGGAGTTCTGATTATCTTTTTGTAAAGGAAGATGCCAACTAAATGATGACAACAGCATGCAGTGGCTGAAAGGAAGGGCCCTGAACTGCCTAAACAATAATTTAAAGGTTAAATGGTAGATTGGTGACTTCCGGAAAGGTCTCATTAGTCTCAAAGTCTGTAGAAAGATGTGAATAATCAGTAGTAAGGTCAAAATGTCCTAAAAAGGAACAGACAATGGACACACACACACAAACTCAAACTTGCATATACACACAATTAAACACCAACAAAAACACAGAAAGACATACATACACACCCTCACTGAGACATCCACAGAAAACACACACCCTCACAGAGACATCCACAAAAAACACAGACATACATACATACACACACACACCCTCACAGAGACATCCACAGAAAACACAGACATACACACCCACCCTCACAGAGGCATCCAGAGAAAATACACAAAGACAAACACACGCCCACCCTCACAGAGACACCCATAGAAAAAGCTCAGACATATGCACACACCCTCACAGACATCCACAGAAAATGCACAAAGACATACACACCCACCCTCACAGAGATACCAATAGAAAAAAAAAATACATACCCAAACCAAAGCACAAATACATAAACACAGACACCCACAGAAACAGGAGGAATCATTTATGTACCTTGCATCCCCTAAATCAACAGTGTGTGACATGCATGATAAAAAATGCAGAAATTAAGAGATCACTTTTTAAAGAATCATATTTGTAAATGTGCAAACAAAAATAATTCTGTGAATTCAAAATTGTACATTACTGATCTGGGTAGATGGCTAGATGAAGAAAAGTACTTTTAAAAGGTTGACATGTTTGTTTGATATTTTCCCCATTTTCCCCAACCAAGAGCACCACTTCAAATATAGTGTACAAATGTTCCCAACTGTCAGCTGTACTTGTGGATTTTGAAAATGCTGTACTCTGTATGGTCTTGGTGGAACCATAAGCTGTGGTACTCATACCATTAGATCTGGTTAAATGCAGGATTTAAAGGGACATGGAACCCAATTTTTTTCTTTCATGATTTAGAAAGAGCATACAATTATAAACAACTTTCTAATTTACTTCTATTATCTAATTTGCTTCATTCTCTTGATATTCTTTGCTGAAATTCATATCTAGATATGCTTAGTAGCTGCTGATTGGTAGCTGCACATAGATGCCTCCTGTGATTGGTTCACCTTGTGCATTGCTATTTCTTCATTAAAGTATATCTAATGAGTGAAGCAAATTAGGTAATAGAAGTAAATTGGAATGTTGTTTAAAATTGTATTCTCTACCTTAATCATGAAAGAAAATGTTTGGGTATAGTATCCCTTTAAGCTTGTTGGTATGCATTTCAAAATTAAGTCAGCTGTAGAGTATACTGAACAGTTTTAAGTTAACCTGTCTCATTTCCAACACTGAGCAATCTTAGTCTGAGAGTATAACATGTTATGCAGATGTAAAAATCTTAGATAAAATGCCTCCTTGTATCTGGAAAGTCCTTGCATAAAGGGGCAGTAAACTGGAATGTAATATATATCATTTGTGTATTGAGGAGGAAACATTTCTGCATGGTTTTAAATATAGAATTTCTACAGCATTGTCAAATAATCATAAATACACTGCTGCTAAAAAAAATGTGTTTTTATGGACCCCTGGTCCCACCATACAACTACTACCACACTGAAGTTACAATCTTAAATTGCACAAAGAAATAAAAAAAACATTTGCTAAGTAATTCCTACCTCCTCTGCAAATGAAAGTGATCAGCCGTCTGACTCATGCACACACTTTACAAACAAAGTGCCAAGTCTGTCTCACACTGTGCATAGTGGTTTAGTGCACACTCAGAAATCCTCTCAAATGCCAATACTTTACTCCTTGTAATAACATTTCCCATGCTCAATTAGCACTCTGCTGTAGTACCCACTGGTGGCTGCCAAAATTTTAGTTCTTGCCTCATGGGGCCCCCCTAGCCCATTGGGCCCCTGACAGGAGTCACCCCTGTCACCCCCTGATGGTGGCCCTGTCCTTTAGTGAAGCAAAGAATTTGTGATATTTACCTTCAAATACCCAGCGCAGAAAGTCAATTTTTGACTGCTCACTTGTAACATTCATAATGGATAAAGCATTTTCATAAGTCGCTAAGTGGTCAATTATAGAATTGGTTCCCTTGTTGGAGAACTTAGGTACTGCATAAGTTAAAAATGTAAATATTTTAGGGGTGTTATATACCATATTAGACGTATCTCGGGCTTTCCTAGGAGCCTTGTTTTTAGGCTAGAGCGTTCTCTATCTTCCCTATATTCACTATGGGGAGACCCCCTACGTACATTAGTACTATGTGGGCTATTTGGGTAGCTAGCACCACCCCCTGAATCACTGCTAGAGCTTCCCTCCCCCTCCTCAGCTGAGTTATAGCAGCTCCCTGAATTTATATCCTGAGGTGACTGTCTATTTGAGACATTTACTTCTGACCCAATAGGGGTTCTTTGTCTAAATTCTTCCCTAAATTTCTGCATTTCATCCCTGATGCATTCTTTAAGAGAATTAGAATTATCTGCATTATTCTCATTGCTAATAGAGGGGTTTTCATTATGACGATACAACCGTTTTAAACCACTTAATTCTCTCTGGCTTTGTGCGAGTTGTTTATTTAACTCTTGTATTTTGGCTAGTAAACTTAGGTTATGCTTATCTAAGGCGGCCATGTCTTGGGCAAACTCATAAATTTTATTTTCGGCTATATTTAAATTCTCTTCGCAATTGCGTGAGGAACAAATACTATCTTCTAGCCCCTGTATTTGCAATTCCTTTTCTATGAGGTATAGCGACATTTCGTCAACAATGTATATTACAAGGGGACAAGATTTTAGTATTAGTTTGTCACATTTTTTTAGATTTTTGCATTGATTAATTTTTAATAATTCTTGGAATAATTCACTTTTTTCATTCCACCTTCCATCATCAATAGCAATATTTTTAGCCTTAATTTCAAGCATATCCATATAATCATTTAAATCACCCGCAATATTACACCTCTTTTTAATGTGGCCTATAATGTCCATCTTAAGAACATCGCCCTGATATAGGGGTAATTTCGGGGAACAAATTTCAATACTATGTACAGAATTAAATGATGCACTTCTGGTTACGGACATTATTATATTGGCTTATTATTTAGTTAAATTAAAACGCTAATACAATTTTGGCCAATAAGAGAAAAAAAAATATATATTTTCAAAAATATTAATAATAATTTTGAAATATGAAAAATAAATATTTAAATTTTTCAAAAACAAATTATTATTTTTTTTCCCAATAATAATTTCTATTTACTACAAATATATCATATCAATGTGATAAATATTAATAATATCTAAAGCAATGCCTCCAAATAATATGTCAGTATATGGCCGGGTTATAATACAATATATTTAATAATTATCCTTTAAAATAAACCCCCAATAAAACATAATTTATGTAAAAACTTACCTGATAAATTCATTTCTTTCATGTTGGCAAGAGTCCATGAGCTAGTGACGTATGGGATATACAATCCTACCAGGAGGGGCAAAGTTTCCCAAACCTCAAAATGCCTATAAATACACCCCTCACCACACCCACAATTCAGTTTAATGAATAGCCAAGTAGTGGGGTGAAAAAGAAAGGTGTAAAAAGCATCAACAAAGGACTTTGGAAATAATTGTGCTTTATAGAAAAAAATCATAACCACCATAAAAAGGGTGGGTCTCATGGACTCTTGCCAACATGAAAGAAATTAATTTATCAGGTAAGTTCTTACATAAATTATGTTTTCTTTCATGTAATTGGCAAGAATCCATGAGCTAGTGACGTATGGGATAGAAATACCCAAGATGTGGAACTCCACACAAAAGTCACTAGAGAGGGAGGGATAGAATAATAACAGCCATTTTCCGCTGAGAAAATTAAATCCACAACCAAAAAAAAAATGTTTTTCTCATAAATGAAAGAAAAAACTTAAAACATAAGCAGAAGAATCAAACTGAAACAGCTGCCTGAAGAACTTTTCTACCAAAAACTGTTTCCGAAGAAGCAAATACATAAAAATGGTAGAATTTAGTAGACCTAGTTGCTACTTTGCAAATCTGATCAACTGAAGCTCTATTCTTAAAATGCCCACGACGTGGAGACTGATCTAGTAGAATGAGCTGTAATTCTCTGAGGCAGGGCCTGATCCAACTCCAAATAAGCCTTATGAATCAAAAGCTTTAACCAAGATGCCAAGGAAATGGCAGAAGCTTTCTGACCTTTCCTAGAACCATAAAAGATAACAAATAGACTAGAAGTCTTCCTGAAATCTTTAGTAGCTTCAACATAATATTTCAAAGCTCTTACCACATCCAAAGAATGCAAGAATTTCTCCAACTAATTCTTAGGATTAGGACACAAAGAAGGGATAACAATTTCTCTATTAATGTTGTTAGAATTCACAACCTTAGGTAAGAATTTAAATGAAGTCCGCAAAACTGCTTTATCCTGATGGAAAACCAGAAAAGGAGATTCACAAGAAAGAGCAGATAATTCAGAAACTCTTCTAGCTGAAGAGATGGCCAAAAGGAACAACACTTTCCAAGAAAGTAGTTTAATGTCCAGAGAATGCATAGGCTCAAAGGAAGGAGCCTGTAAGGCCTTCAAACCCAAATTAAGACTCCAAGGAGGAGAGATTGATTTAATGACAGGCTTGATATGGACCAAAGCCTGTTCAAAACAGTGACTATCAGGAAGCTTAGCAATCTTTCTGTGAAATAAAACAGAAAGAGCAGAGATTTGTCCCTTCAAGGAACTTGCAGACAAACCCTTATCCAAACCATCCTGAAGAAACTGTAAAATTCTAGGAATTCTAACATTCTAAAAGAATGCCAGAATGATTTATGAGAAGAACACCATGAAATATAAGTCTTCCAAACTCGATAATAAATCTTCCTAGAAACATATTTATGAGCCTGTAACATAGTATTAATCACTGAGTCAGAGAACAAAAACGGACCTTGCGACAGAAGGTCTAGCCTTAATGGAAGTTGCCAAGGTTGGCAGCCGGACATCCGAACAAGATTCGCATAGCAAAACCTGTGAGGCCATGCTGGAGCTACCAGCAACACAAACGATTGTTCCATGATGATTTTGGAAATCCCTTTTGGAGGAAGAACTAGAGGCGGGAAGATATAAGCAGGTTGGTAACACCAAGGAACTGCTAACACATCCACTGCTTTGGCCTGAGGATCCCTGGACCTGGACAGGTACCTGGGAAGTTTCTTGTTTAGATGGGAAGCCATCAGATTTATTTCTGGAAGACCCCACATCTGAACAATCTGAGAAAACATATCTGGATGGAGTGACCACTCCCCGGATGTAAAGTCTGACGGCTGAGATAATCCACTTCCCAATTGTCTATACCTGGGATATGAACAGCAGAAATTAGACAGGAGCTGGATTCCGCCCAAGCAAGTATCCAAGATACTTATTTTATGGCTTGGAGACTGCGAGTCCCACCCTGATGATTGACATATGCCACAGTTGTGATATTGTCTGTCTTAAAACAAATGAATGGTTGAGGATTCCAAACCCCTTGTGCTGTCAGAGATCCCCAGACAGCTCCCCAACCTGAAAGACTTGCATCTGTTGTGATCACAGTCCAGGTTGGACGAACAAAAGAGGCCCCTTGAACTATATGATGGTGATCTAACCACCAAGTCAGAGAGAGTTGAACATTGGGATTTAAGGATATTAATTGTGATATCTTTGTATAATCCTTGCACCATTGGTTCAGTATACAAAACTGGAGAGGTCTCATATGAAAACGAGCAAAAGGGATCGTGTCCGATGCTGCAGTCATGAGACCTAAATCTTCCATGTACATAGCCACTGAAGGTAATGACTGAGACTGAAGGTTTCCGACAAGCTGAAATCAATTTTAATCATCTCTTGTCTGTTAGAGACAGAGTCATGGACACTGAATCTATCTGGAAACCTAAAAAGTTGACCCTTCTCTGAGGAATCAAAGAACTTTTTGGTAAATTGATCCTCCAAACATGTCTTTGAAGAAACAAACTTGATTTGTGTGAGATTCTGCAGAATGTAAAGACTGAGCTAGTACCAAGATATTGTCCAAATAAGGAAATACCGCAATACCCCGTTCTCTGATTACAGAGAGTAGGGCACCGAGAACCTTCAAAAAGATTTGTGGAGCTGTCGCTAGGCCAAATGGAAGAGCGACAAATTGGTAATGCTTGTCTAGAAAAGAGAATCTCAGAAAATTATAATGGTCTGGATGAATCGGAATATGAAGATAAGCATCCTGTAAGTCTATTGTGGACATATAATGCCCTTGCTGAATGAACAGCAGAATAGTCCTTATAGTCACCATTTTGAAAGTTGGCACTCTTATATAATGATTCAAAATTTTCAGATCCTGAACTGGCCTGAAATAATTTTTTTTCTTTGGGACAATGAATAGATTTGAATAAAACCCCAGACCCTGTTCCTGAACCGGAACTGGTATGATTACCCCTGAAAGCTCCAGGTCTGAAACACACTATTCTGTACCCTTGAGAGATAATACTCTGAATCCAATGATTTTGGACAGAATCTTCCCAAATGTTTTGGAAGAATCTTAATCTGCCCCCTACCAGCTGAGCTGGAATGAGGGCCGCACCTTCATGCAGACTTGGGGGCTGGCTTTGGTTTCTTAAATGGTTTGGATTTACTCCAACTTGAAGAAAGTTTCCAATTCTTTGGGGGAAGGATTAGGTTTGTGTTCCTTATTTTGTCGAAAGGAACGAAAGCGGTTAGAAACTTTAGATTTACCCTTAGGTCTTTTATCCTGAGGCAAAAAACTCCCTTCCCCACAGTGACAGTTGAAATAATCAAATCCAACTGAGAACCAAATAATTTATTACCTTGGAAAGAAAGAGATAGTAATCTAGATTTAGATACCATGTCAGCATTCCAATATTTAAGCCACAAAGCTCTTCTAGCTAAAATAGCTAAAGACATAGATTTAACATCAATTTTGATTATATCAAAAATGTCATCACAAATAAAATGATTAGCATGTTGAAGTAAGTGAACAATGCTAGACAAATCAGGATCCTTTTCCTGTTGCGCTAAACTTTCCAACCAAAAAGTTGATACAGCTGCAACATCAGCCATAGAAATATCAGGCCTGAGGAGATAACTAGAATATAAATAAGCTTTTCTTAGATAATATTCAAGTTTCCTATCTAAAGGGTCTTAACAAGAAGTACTATCTTCCATAGGAATAGTAGTATGTTTAGCAAGAGTAGAAATAGCCCCATCAACTTTGGGGATCTTTTCCCAAAACTCCAATCTAACTGCTGGCAAAGGATACGATTTTTTAAACCTTGAAGAAGGAATAAAAGAAGTACCAGGCCTATTCCATTCCTTAGAAATCATATCAGAAATGGCATCAGGAACTGGAAAAACCTCTGGAGTAACCACAGGAGGTTTATTAACAGAATTTAAACGTTTACTAGTTTTAATATCAAGAGGACTAGTTTCCTCAATATCCAATGTAATCAACACCTCTTTTAACAAGGAATGAATATACTCCATTTTAAATAAATAAGTAGATTTGTCAGTGTCAATATCTGAGGAAGGATCTGCTGAATCAGATAGATCCTCATCAGAGGAGGATAATTCATTATGTTGTCGGTCATTTGAGATTTCATCAACTTTATGAGAAGTTTTAAAAGACCTTTTACGTTTATTAGAAGGTGGGATGGCAGACAAAGCCTTCTGAATCACATCAGAAATAAAATCTTTTATATTCACAGGTATATCATGTGCATTAGATGTTGAAGGAACAACAGGCATTGTACTATTACTGATGGACACATTCTCTGCATGTAAAAACTTATCATGACAACTATTACATACCACAGCTGGAGATATATTCTCCACAAATTTACAACAGATGCACTTAGCTGCGGTAGAACTGTTATCAGGCAACAGGGTTCCAACAGTGGTTTCTGAGACAGGATCAGATTGAGACATCTTGCAAAATGTAAGAGAAAAAACAACATATAAAGCAAAATTATCAATTTCCTTTTATGGCAGTTTCAGGAATGGGAAAAAAATGCAAACAGCATAGCCCTATGATATAGAAAAAGGCAAGAGGCATATAGGAATGGGGTTTAAAATAATGAAATTATATGGCGCCATGTATGATTCACAACGCAAATGGAACATTTTTTGGTGCTAACAACATCCGGAAATTACACACTCGCGTCATTGTAGACGCAATCTTGTTCAAGGAACTCAGCGTCAACTAAGACGCCAGAAATTACGAATTTGCGTAATTGGATGAATCTTTGCGCCATAAAAATTCTCGCACCAAGAATGACGCAATAAACTTTAGCATTTTGTGCCCTCGCGAGCCTAATTTTGCCCGCAAAATTTAATGAAAAAGCAGTCAATTGAAAAAGACTATACCCCAGGTAAGAAATTTTTTTTTTAAAATATGTTTTTTCCCAAATATGAAACTGATAGTCTGCAAAATGAAATATACATAAAGCTGACTCATGGCAAATATAAGTACAATACATATATTTAGAACTTTATATTAATGCATAAAGTGCCAAACCATAGCTGAGAATGTCTTAAGTAATGAAAACATACTTACCGAAAGACACCCATCCAAATATAGCAGATAGCCAAACCAGTACTGAAACAGTTAACAGTAGAGGTAATGGAATATGAGAGTATATTGTTGATCTAAATAAGGGAGGTAGGAGATTAATCTCTACGACCGATAACAGAGAACCTATGAAATAGATCTCCCACAAGGAAAACCATTGCATTTAATAGGTGATACTCCCTTCACATCCCTCTGACATTCACTGTACTATGAGAGGAATCGGGCTTCAAAATGCTGAGAAGCGCATTTCAACGTAGAAATCTTAGCACAAACTTACTTCACCACCTCCATAGGAGGCAAAGTTTGTAAAACTGAATTGTGGGTGTGATGAGGGGTGTATTTATAGGCATTTTGAGGTTTGGGAAACTTTTCCCCTCCTGGTAGGATTGTATATCCTATACGTTACTAGCTCATGGACTCTTGCCAATTACATGAAATAAATGCTCTAAACTCCACTCTTAATGCCACCACTTAGCATTATTAAATTGTAAAGCCTTAGGAAAACACAGACTAATAGATTAAAACCCAAAACACATTTCGGCCAAAAAATCTAAATATACAATACTGTTGTTAAAGTGCCATAAAACATTTTCAGTAATGTGCATATTATAAAAGGGTCAACTGAGGTAAAATAGTGTGTGGAAAAAAAGTGTTTTAATAAAATTTCCAAAAATGGGGAAAATTACTTACACTTTCATGTTGCCAAGTGTAGCCTGCAAGGTAGCCAAACAAGGTTTGGAGTAGGACACTGATAAGGGGGTCCCTTATCAGTGTCCTACTCCAAATCTTGTGGTATCATATAACAAAGTGTGCATGTGAGGATAATTACTTATGCAAGCAAGGGGGGGTTGATGAGGTACATCAGATACTGATATTATTTGTTGCCAAGAGGCTTGCTCATCCCCATGATGATAATGTCACATGCTTTGTCAAAGCTTCAGCATTATACCGTGCACTGCTTTAGTCAGGTGTCATGTGACTCTTCCCCCTACCGTGCAAGTGCACAAGTGTATTCTGCAGAAGCTATGGCCATTATAGCACCATTCATATATGGAGATGCCCAGGGGGGGCTTGCTACAAACAAAACTATGCCTGAATTAAAGGGGTTAATGCAGGTTAAAACAGAAACCGTTTTGCAGGTAAGCTTTGGCTGCATTATATATTAAGAAACTTATGTTAGTTCATACAGTTTTAATTCCCTTTAATAGTCTCTTTGGTAACGTAGATGAAATAATAGACGAAGGCAAAAATTTAATAAAGGTATATTTATTATGAACAAAAATAGTCACTGCATTTATATAAAAAGGAACAAAGACAATTATAGCAAGCAAACAGTTAAAACTAAAAGGAGAACATAACAGAACCTAAAACTGTATAAGCATAGATCTCTGTCCCAACTGGGAGAAAATGATCAGATACAGGATACTAGCTTAACATGTAATATATATATATATATACTGTCTATAAATATATATATATATATATATATATATATATATATATATATGCCAAATTAATTTATTTACTCCTATCTAGGTTTTTTTGTTTTTTCTTAGAAGACCAGCATCTTGAACAACTAGATATTGTTCTTTATATCTATTTTTTGTGGTATCACTGCTACTTTGTGTTTTAAGTTTACAGTTGAATTAAAGTGAAGGTAAAGTTACCTTGATGACAATCTCAAATATTCTTCTTTGTTCAAAAATAATATGAGTTTAATTCATGATTTTTTTTTTATTGATTGTAAATAAAGTAATCAGCGTTTTAAATCCGCTTTTGCCGGTCTGCAAATTCAACCCGTTTTTTTATAATTTTTTTCTGTCATGATCACGTGTTTATATCATCCAATTGAAAATCTGGCCGTTAGATGGCCATCAAGCCACGTCATCAGCCTAGTTGATGTACTGCGCATGTGCTACACTTTATTTCGGCATCTCTGAATCCATGCGCGCTCCCGTTTCACGCATGTGTACTTGTTTGATTTCGGAATTCGCATATTAAAAGATAAAATTAGAGCGAGCTACATGTATTGTATTTAGTATTTATAATTATTGCTTAAATAGGATATGCAGGAAATGAATGGAACAGGTAGACGATCGCAAGTATGCAGCTGATATCCCTGACAATATAGTAGTCAATGAATATAGTAATTCATTGACTACTATGTATCAACGGCAATTGGCGCATGCGCAGTTGTAAACAACTTTGTGAACGCGCTTTGGAGAGGCAAAGAGAGCGGGTGAGTCTGCTGAAGATGTCACACTGAGGATTACAAGGAAGTAGTGGATGGGAGGAGTCGACTGCAAGACGGTACAGATTTTGAATTGTAACTATTATAAAAAACATAATTTATGTAAGAACTTACCTGATAAATTCATTTCTTTCATATTAGCAAGAGTCCATGAGCTAGTAACGTATGGGATATACATTCCTACCAGGAGGGGCAAAGTTTCCCAAACCTTAAAATGCCTATAAATACACCCCTCACCACACCCACAATTCAGTTTAACGAATAGCCAAGAAGTGGGGTGATAAGAAAAAAGTGCGAAAGCATATAAAATAAGGAATTTGAATAATTGTGCTTTATACAAAAAAATCATAACCACCACAAAAAAGGGCGGGCCTCATGGACTCTTGCTAATATGAAAGAAATGAATTTATCAGGTAAGTTCTTACATAAATTATGTTTTCTTTCATGTAATTAGCAAGAGTCCATGAGCTAGTGACGTATGGGATAATGACTACCCAAGATGTGGATCTTTCCACACAAGAGTCACTAGAGAGGGAGGGATAAAATAAAGACAGCCAATTCCTGCTGAAAATAATCCACACCCAAAATAAAGTTTAATGAAAAACATAAGCAGAAGATTCAAACTGAAACCACTGCCTGAAGTACTTTTCTACCAAAAACTGCTTCAGAAGAAGAAAATACATCAAAATGGTAGAATTTGGTAAAAGTATGCAAAGAGGACCAAGTTGCCGCTTTGCAAATCTGATCAACCGAAGCTTCATTCCTAAACGCCCAGGAAGTAGAAACTGACCTAGTAGAATGAGCTGTAATCCTCTGAGGCGGAGTTTTACCCGACTCAACATAGGCAAGATGAATTAAAGATTTCAACCAAGATGCCAAAGAAATGGCAGAAGTTTTCTGGCCTTTTCTAGAACCGGAAAAGATAACAAATAAACTAGAAGTCTTTCGGAAAGACTTAGTAGCTTCAACATAATATTTCAAAGCTCTAACAATATCCAAAGAATGCAACGATTTCTCCTTAGAATTCTTAGGATTAGGACATAATGAAGGAACCACAATGTCTCTACTAATGTTGTTGGAATTCACAACTTAGGTAAAAATTCAAAAGAAGTTCGCAACACCGCCTTATCCTGATGAAAAATCAGAAAAGGAGACTCACAAGAAAGAGCAGATAATTCAGAAACTCTTCTGGCAGAAGAGATGGCCAAAAGGAACAAAATTTTCCAAGAAAGTAATTTAATGTCCAATGAATGCATAGGTTCAAATGGAGGAGCTTGAAGAGCCCCCAGAACCAAATTCAAACTCCAAGGAGGAGAAATTGACTTAATGACAGGCTTTATACGAACCAAAGCTTGTACAAAACAATGAATATCAGGAAGAATAGCAATCTTTCTGTGAAAAAGAACAGAAAGAGCAGAGATTTGTCCTTTCAAGGAACTTGCGGACAAACCCTTATCTAAACCATCCTGAAGAAACTGTAATATTCTCGGTATTCTAAAAGAATGCCAAGAAAAATGATGAAAAAGACACCAAGAAATATAAGTCTTCCAGACTCTATAATATATCTCTCTGGATACAGATTTACGAGCCTGAAGCATAGTATTAATCACAGAGTCAGAGAAACCTCTTTGACCAAGAATCAAGCGTTCAATCTCCATACCTTTAAATTTAAGGATTTCAGATCCTGATGGAAAAAAGGACCTTGAGACAGAAGGTCTGGTCTTAACGGAAGAGTCCACGGTTGGCAAGAGGCCATCCGGACAAGATCCGCATACCAAAACCTGTGAGGCCATGCCGGAGCTACCAGCAGAACAAACGAGCATTCCTTCAGAATCTTGGAGATTACTCTTGGAAGAAGAACTAGAGGTGGAAAGATATAGGCAGGATGATACTTCCAAGGAAGTGATAATGCATCCACTGCCTCCGCCTGAGGATCCCGGGATCTGGACAGATACCTGGGAAGTTTCTTGTTTAGATGAGAAGCCATCAGATCTATTTCTGGAAGTTCCCACATTTGAATAATCTGAAGAAATACCTCTGGGTGAAGAGACCATTCGCCCGGATGCAACGTTTGGCGACTGAGATAATCCGCTTTCCAATTGTCCATACCTGGGATATGAACCGCAGAGATTAGACAGGAGCTGGATTCCGCCCAAACCAAAATTCGAGATACTTCTTTTATAGCCAGAGGACTGTGAGTCCCTCCTTGATGATTGATGTATGCCACAGTTGTGACATTGTCTATCTGAAAACAAATGAACAACTCTCTCTTCAGAAGAGGCCAAGACTGAAGAGCTCTGAAAATTGCACAGAGTTCCAAAATATTGATCGGAAATCTCACCTCCTGAGATTCCCAAACCCCTTGTGCCGTCAGATACCCCCACACAGCTCCCCAACCTGTAAGACTTGCATCTGTTGAGATTATAGTCCAGGTCGGAAGAACAAGAAGCCCCCTGAACTAAACGATGGTGATCTGTCCACCATGTCAGAGAGTGTCGTAAAATCGGTTTAAAGATATTAATTGAGATATCTTTGAGTAATCCCTGCACCATTGGTTCAGCATACAGAGCTGAAGAGGTCGCATGTGAAAACGAGCAAAGGAGATCGCATCTGATGCGGCAGTCCTAAGACCCAACATTTCCATGCATAAGGCTACCAAAGGGGATGATTGTGACTGAAGGTTTTGACAAGCTGATATCAATGTTAAACTTCTCTTGTCTGACAAGGACAGAGTCATAGACACTGAATCTATCTAGAAACCTAAAAAGGTTACCCTTGTCTGAGGAATCAATGAATTGATTGGTAAATTGATCCTCCAACCATGAACTTGAAGAAACAACACAAGTCGATTCGTATGAGATTCTTCGAAAATGAGAAGACTGAGCAAGTACCAAGATATCGTCCAAATAAGGAAATACCAAAACCCTGTTCTCTGATTACAGAAAGAAGGGCACCGAGAACCTTTGAAAAAAATTCTTGGAACTGAGGCTAGGCCAAACGGTAGAGCCAAAAAACTGGTAATGCTTGTCTAAAAAGAGAATCTCAGACACTAAAAGTGATCTGGATGAATCGGAATATGCAGATACACATCCTGTAAATCTATTGTAGACATATAATGCCCTTGCTAAACAAAAGGCAGGATAGTCCTACAGTAACCATCTTGAATGTTGGTATCCTAACATAACGATTCAATAATGATAGATCCGGAACTGGTCTGAAGGAATTGACCTTCTTTGGTACAATGAAGAGATAAAATAAAATCCCAGCCCCTGTTCCAGAACTGGAACTGGCATAAATACTCCAGCCAACTCTAGATCTGAAACACATTTCAGAATTGCTGAGCCTTTGCTGTGTTAACTGGGACACGGGAAAGAAAAAAATCTCTTAGCAGGAGGCCTTAACTTGAAGCCAATTCTGTACCTTTCTGAAACAATGTTCTGAAACCAGAGATTGAGAACGGAATTGATCCAAATTTCTTTGAAGAAAACGTAATCTGCCCCATACCAGCTGAGCTGGAATAAGGGCCGCACCTTCATAGGTACTTAGGAGCTGGCTATAGGTTTCTATAAGGCTTGGATATATTCCAAACTGGAAATAGTTTCCAAACTGATACCGCTCCTGAGGATGAAGGATCAGGCTTTTGTTCCTTGTTGTGAGGAAAGGAACGAAAATGATTATTTACCCTGGAAAGAAAGGGAAAGCAAAGTTGACTTAGAAGACATATCAGCATTCCAAGTTTAATCCATAAAGCTTTTCTAGCTAAAATAGCTAGAGACATATACCTGACATCAACTCTAATGATATCAAAAGATGGTATCACCAATAAAATTATTAGCATTTTTATAGAATAATAATAATGCTATAAAATTATGATCTGTTACTTGTTGCGCTAAAGCTTCTAACCAAAAAGTTGAAGCTGCAGCAACATCCGCTAAAAATATAGCAGGTCTAAGAAGATTACCTGAACATAAGTAAGCTTTTCTTAGAAAGGATTCAATTTTCCTATCTAAAGGATCCTTAAATGAAGTACTATCTGCCGTAGGAATAGTAGTACATTAGCAGGAGTAGAGACAGCCCCATAACCTTAGGGATTTTTGTCCCAAAAAACTCTAATCTGTCAGATGGCACAGGATATAATTGCTTAAACGTCTAGAAGGAGTAAATAAATTACCCAAATTATTCCATTCCCTGGAAATTACTTCAGAAATAGCATCAGGGAGATAAAACACTTCTGGAATAACTACAGGAGATTTAAAAACCTTATTTAAACGTTTACATTTAGTATCAAGAGGACCAGAATCCTCTATTTCTAATGCAAATAATACTTCTTTAAGTAAAGAACGAATAAATTCCATCTTGAACAAATACAAAGATTTATCAGCATCAACCTCTGAGACAGAAACCTCTGAACCAGAAGAACCATTATCAGTATCAGAATGATGATGTTCATTTAAAAATTCATCTGAAAAAAGAGAAGTTTTAAAAGACTTTTATGTATACTAGAAGGAGAAATAACAGACATAGCCTTCTTAATGGATTTAAAAAATAAAATCTCTTATGTTATCAGGAACACTCTGAAAATTAGATGTTGACGGAACAGCAACAGGTAATGTAACAGTACTAAAGGAAATTTTATCTGCATTAATAAGTTTGACATGACATGCAATACAAACAACAGCTGGAGAAACAGATACCAAAAGTTTATAGCAGATACACTTAGCTTGGTAGCTCCAGCACTGGGCAGTGATTTTCCTGAAGTATCTTCTGACTCAGTTGCAACGTGGAACATCTTGCAATATGTAAAAGAAAAAAACAACATATAAAGCAAAATTGATCAAATTCCTTAAATGACAGTTTCAGGAATGGGAAAAAAATGCCAGTGAACAAGCTTCTAGCAACCAGAAGCAATAAATAATGTGACTTAAATAATGTGGAGACAAAAGTGACGCCCATATTTTTTAGCGCCAAAAAAGACGCCCACATTATTTGGCGCCTAAATGCTTTTGGCGCCAAAAATGACGCCACATCCGGAACGCCGACATTTTTGACGCAAAAAAACGTCAAAAAATGACGCAACTTCCGGCGACACGTATGACGCCGGAAACAGAAAAAAATGTTTGCGCCAAAAAAGTCCGCGCCAAGAATGACGCAATAAAATGAAGCATTTTCTGCCCCCGCGAGCCTAACAGCCCACAGGAAAAAAGTCAAATTTTTTAAGGTAAGAAAAAATGATTGAAACAAATGCATTTATCCCAAATATGAAACTGACTGTCTGAAAAATAAGGAATGTTGAACATTCTGAGTCAAGGCAAATAAATGTTTGAATACATATATTTAGAACTTTATAAACAAAGTGCCCAACCATAGCTTAGAGTGTCACAGAAAATAAGATTTACTTACCCCAGGACACTCATCTACATGTTTGTAGAAAGCCAAACCAGTACTGAAACGAGAATCAGCAGAGGTAATGGTATATATAAGAGTATATCGTCGATCTGAAAAGGGAGGTAAGAGATGAATCTCTACGACCGATAACAGAGAACCTATGAAATAGACCCCGTAGAAGGAGATCACTGCATTCAAATAGGCAATACTCTCCTCACATCCCTCTGACATTCACTGCACGCTGAGAGGAAAACCGGGCTCCAACTTGCTGCGGAGCGCATATCAACGTAGAATCTAGCACAAACTTACTTCACCACCTCCATCGGAGGCAAAGTTTGTAAAACTGAATTGTGGGTGTGGTGAGGGGTGTATTTATAGGCATTTTAAGGTTTGGGAAACTTTGCCCCTCCTGGTAGGAATGTATATCCCATACGTCACTAGCTCATGGACTCTTGCTAATTACATGAAAGAAACTATAGCTAAAATATAAAAAAAAAGTTAGTGACTGGATTAAGGTACTTTAGATAAATGCTTGGTCAATTTCAATAGCTGATAAATGTACCTTCACTTTAATAATACTATTATATTTACAATAAAACGCTACTCACATACTGTATTACACCCTCCAAAATTTGGAATATTAATAAAGTTCATTCAAGCACACAACCTGGTTAGTAAGTGACCATACAGATGAAACTCGAAAAATTAGAATATCATGCAAAAGTTCATTTATTTCACTAATGCAACTTAAAAGGTGAAACTAATATATGAGATAGACTCATTATATGCAAAGCAAGATAGTTCAAGCCGGGATTTGTCATAATTGTGATGATTATGGTTTACAGCTCATGAAAACCCCAAATCCACAATCTCAAAAAATTAGAGTATTGTGAAAAGGTGCAATATTCTAGGCTCAAAGTGTCCCACTCTAATCAGCTAATTAAGCCATAACACCTGCAAAGGGTTCCTGAGCCTTTAAATGGTCTCTCAGTCTGGTTCAGTAGGAATCACAATCATGGGAAAGACTGCTGACCTGACAGTTGTGCAGAAAACCATCATTGACACCCTCCATAAGGAGGGAAAGCCTCAAAAGGTAATTGCAAAAGAAGTTGGATGTTCCGAAAGTGCTGTATCAAAGCACATTAATAGAAAGTTATGTGGAATGGAAAAGTGTGGAAGAAAAGGGTGCACAAGCAGCAGGGATGACCGCAGCCTGGAGAGGATTGTCAGGAAAAGGCCATTCAAAAGTGTTGCAGACTTTCACAAGGAGTGGACTGAGGCTGGAGTTAGTGCATCAAGAGCTGAGCCACCACACACAGACAGATCCTGGACATGGGCTTCAAATGTCGTATTCCTCTTGTCAAGCCACTCCTGAACAACAAACAACTTCAGAAGCGTCTTTCCTGGGCTAAAGAAAAACAGACCTGGTCTGTTGCTCAGTGGTCCAAAGTCCTCTTTTCTGATGAGAGCAAATGTTGCATTTCATTTGGAAACCAAGGACCCAGAGTATGGAGGAAGAATGGAGAGGCACACACTGCAAGTTGCTTGAAGTCCAGTGTGAAGTTTCCACAGTCTGTGTTAATTTGGGGAGCCATGTCATCTTCTGGTGTTGGTCCACTGTGCTTCATTAAGTCCAAGGTCAACGCAGCCGTCTACCAGGAGATTTTGGAGCACTTCATGTTTCCTTCCGCAGACGAGCTCTATGGGGATGCTGACTTCATTTTCCAGCAGGACTTGGCACCTGCCCACACTGCCAAAAGCACCAAAACCTGGTTCAATGATCGTGGGACTACTGTGCTTGATTGGCCAGCAAACTCGCCTGACCTGAACCCCATAGAGAATCTATGGGGCATTGCCAAGAGAAAGATGAGAGACATGAGACCGAACAATGCAGAAGAGCTAAAGGCCGCTATTGAAGCATCCTGGTCTTCATAACAACTCAGCTGTGCCACAGGCTGATAGCTTCCATGCCACATCGCATTGAGGCAGTAATTGCTGCAAAAGGGGCCCAAACCAAGTACTGAGTACATACAGTATGCATGCTTATACTTTTCAGAGGTCCGATATTGTTCTATGTACAATCCTTGCTTTATTGATTGCATGTAATATTCAAATTTTCTGAGATTGTGGATTTTGGGTTTTCATGAGCTGTAAGCCATAATCATCACAATTATGACAAATCACGGCTTTAACTATCTTGCTTTGCATGTAATGAGTCTATCTCATATATTAGTTTCACCTTTTAAGTTGCATTAGTGAAATAAATTAACTTTTGCACGATATTCTAATTTTTCACCTGTATATCCAAGATCCCTCATTTTTCTAAAGCTTTCTGTTATTTGTTGCATTTGTCGGATTCCAACATTCTAGTCAATAATGATAAGCACATACATGAATAACATCTTTGGATAGAAAAAATATTTGCAATATACAAACTGTATATTGGAAAAAATGCTTCTATTAAAAGTAATCTGTGTTTTAGTGTTAGCATTTTTCTCTGCACGTGCATGTGAAGCATAGCTATATATTTTCAGTGCACCAGCATTAGAAATACTGCAGCTGCTCAGATAGCAAGTGGAGTTTTGTATCATGTCAGAGATAACAGAAGATACAAGCACATTAGACTCTGAGCAAGGGTTATGTTTAAAAATGCTGGTGTACGGAGCATACTTAAATACACTATTTAAACAGCTAAAAAAAAAATAAATACTAGAAGCATTTTTGATAAATACATGTATATTGTAAAAAATATTCTTATCAAAACTGAAATACTCCTGTGTGCATTTCAACTTTTGCAGGAATGTCCCTTAAAGGGACAGTCTACGCCAACATTTTTATTGTTTAAAAATATAGATAATCCCTTTATGACCCATTCCCAAGTTTTGCATAACCACTTTTTACCTCTGTTTTACACTTTTTACCTCTGTGATTACCTTGTATCTAAGTCTTTGTGGACTACCCCCTTATCTCAGTTCTTTTGTTAGACATGCAGTTTAACCAATTACTGCTGACTCATACATAACTACACAATGTTTTATTTATTTTTATACATATATATATATATATATATATATATATATATATATATATATATATATATATATATATAGCAAACATGAACTAGTAGTGTCTTACTGTGAAAAACTGTCAAAATACACTGAGATAAGAAGTGGCCTTCAAGGGCTAAAAAAAATCAGCCTATGAGCCTACCTAGGTTTATCTTTCAACTAAGAATACCAAGAGAATAAAGCAAATTCGATTATAAAAGTAAAATCATGAAAGTTTAATATTGACTTGACTATCCCTTTAAAGGGATATTGAGGGGCGTGTCTTAGAAGCTGCCATGATAAGTCGCAAAATGAGAAGCTCTCCATAAAATTGGTATAATTCGCTGGATATCTTTCTATATACCTATCATCCCTTTGCTAAGCAAGTTTAATCTGAAAGAGAAGGATCAGCTGAATCGAATGCTACCAATTACTACAATCTCTTTTACTGGAAACGTCACAATTTACAAGAAGAGCTGATCTCAGATGGCGGCCTAGAAGATCATAAACAACACCCCCCGCCGGGTTGTCCGGGGTCAGCAGGTCTAATCCGCTCTAGGTCTGTTTCACAGTCGGTTACTATCCAGAACATTATTCACATAACAGCCTATACTAATATTAGAGGAGAGAGGGCCTAATGGGGTACAAAATGAAGGTCTTAGAAGCCGTGGACGCATGGGAGCGTGCAGTAAAGAGCGCAATTACACAGTGTTAAGAACAGATTGAGAGAGACCTCAGTGCTTTACTCTTTGCAGCTGCAGCTTGCCATGCTACTTCCTCTATGGAAACTGCTGCGCAATTCTTCCCATCAGGCATAGAACTCCTCAACTTGGAACCGCAGGCAAATCCGGAATATTCTTCCACTCAATACCTCTCTGCCCTTGGCCTAACTATGCCACCGCAACCTATTGCAGGCCACAATGATCTGGAGTGGAGAGCAGCTGATCTGCCTAGCAACTTAGAGGTACCGGATCTTGACACGATGAAGCCAGGTAAACATTTGTATCTTCGGCCCCTGGTCTTGGAAGACTATGGACTGTGAGACCTCTCCACAAAAATTAACACTGAGGGCACTGATCTTGGACTGCAGCTTACAGGGAGGCTTCCCTTTAACTTGAAGATCGAGGACTTAATTGCCCCAAGAGATCCTGTCTACAAAGAATATTCACCACTACATAGCAACTTGAGAGTTAAAGCAAGTCTGATTCTTCAGATGGACACTTTAGTAAAACGTATCAGACTGGATGTTGGATAATTCTGATAAGGGTTGTGGGGTATCAGTCATCCAGCTTGAGGCTGGATGGATTCCGTTTGGTAACTCCAGGTAACCCTAAATGAGACTCTCATGTTGAAATACCAAAAGCTTTCTTGTTCCTATATAGTTTAGACGCACCCTCTACCTACGCTAAAGTTTATTTTCATAAACCCACAGCATATAATTAAGTTGGAACTCTTGCTGTTTTCTGTTTTTTTTATCTTTCCTTTTTTCTTCTGTAACAGGCCTCCACTTTATCAAATAAATTAATGTTGTTAATATTTGCTTCATGCAACAAACCTTCACCCCTTACCTTTCTCAAAGGTCTCTTGTGGGCAAGTGTATACAAATTGTACCTAATTTTTATTTTCCTCTACATCACGATTTTACACTACTGCAAACACTCTGGCCTAGATTTAGAGTTCGGCGTTAGCCGTGAAAACCAGCGTTAGAGGCTCCTAACGCTGGTTTTAGGCTACCGCCGGTATTTGGAGTCACTCAAAATAGGGTCTAACGCTCACTTTTCAGCCGCGACTTTTCCATACCGCAGATCCCCTTACGTCAATTGCGTATCCTATCTTTTCAATGGGATCTTCCTAACGCCGGTATTTAGAGTCGTTTCTGAAGTGAGCGTTAGAGCTCGAACGACAAAACTCCAGCCGCAGAAAAAAAGCAGGAGTTAAGAGCTTTCTGGGCTAACGCCGGTTCATAAAGCTCTTAACTACTGTACCCTAAAGTACACTAACACCCATAAACTACCTATGTACCCCTAAACTGAGGTCCCCCCACATCGCCGCAACTCGATTAAATTTTTTAACCCCTAATCTGCCGACCGCCACCTACGTTATACTTATGTACCCCTAATCTGCTGCCCCTAACCCCGCCGACCCCTGTATTATATTTATTAACCCCTAACCTGCCCCCTCACAACGTCGCCGCCAGCTACTTACAATAATTAACCCCTAATCTGCCGACCGCAAAGCGCCGCCACCTACATTATAGCTATGTACCCCTAATCTGCTGCCCCTAACACCGCCGACCCCTATATTATATTTATTAACCCCTAATCTGCCCCCCTCAACATCGCCGACACCTGCCTACACTTATTAACCCCTAATCTGCCGAGCGGACCTGAGCGCTACTATAATAAAGTTATTAACCCCTAATCCGCATCACTAACCCTATCATAAATAGTATTAACCCCTAATCTTCCCTCCCTAACATCGCCGACACCTAACTTCAATTATTAACCCCTAATCTGACGACCGGAGCTCACCGCTACTATAATAAATGGATTAACCCCTAAAGCTAAGTCTAACCCTAACACTAACACCCCCCTAACTTAAATATAATTTAAATCTAACGAAATTAATTAACTCTTATTAAATAAATTATTCCTATTTAAAGCTAAATACTTACCTGTAAAATACATCCTAATATAGCTACAATATAAATTATAATTACATTGTAGCTATTTTAGGATTAATATTTATTTTACAGGCAACTTTGTAATTATTTTAACCAGGTACAATAGCTATTAAATAGTTAAGAACTATTTAATAGTTACCTAGTTAAAATAATAACAAAATTACCTGTAAAATAAATCCTAACCTAAGTTATAATTAAACCTAACACTACCCTATCAATAAATTAATTAAATAAAATACCTACAATTACCTACAATAAAACCTAACACTACACTATCAATAAATAAATTAAATACAATTCCTACAAATAACTACAATTACATAAACTAACTAAAGTACAAAAAATAAAAAAGAACTAAGTTACAAAAAATAAAAAAATATTTACAAACATAAGAAAAATATTACAACAATTTTAAACTAATTACACCTACTCTAAGCCCCCTAATAAAATAACAAAGACCCCCAAAATAAAAAAATGCCCTACCCTATTCTAAATTAATAGAGTTAAAAGCTCTTTTACCTTACCAGCCCTGAACAGGGCCCTTTGCGGGGCATGCTCCAAGAAAATCAGCTCTTTTGCCTGTAAAAAAAAACATACAATACCCCCCCCAACATTACAACCCACCACCCACATACCCCTAATCTAACCCAAACCCCCCTTAAATAAACCTAACAATAAGCCCCTGAAGATCGTCCTACCTTGTCTTCACCTCAACAGGTATCACCGATCCGTCCTGGCATCCGGTGCTGAAGAGGTCCAGAAGAGGCTCCAAAGTCTTCCTCCTACCCGGCAAGAAGAGGACATCCGGACCGGCAAACATCTTCATCCAAGCGGCATCTTCGATCTTCTTCCATCCGGTGCGGAGCAGGTCCATCTTGAAGCAGCCGACGCGGATCCATCCTCTTCTTCCGGCGTCTCCCGACGAATGACGGTTCCTTTAAGGGACGTCATCCAAGATGGCGTCCCTCGAATTCTATCAGCCAATCGGAATTAAGGTAGGAATATTCTGATTGGCTGATGGAATCAGCCAATCAGAATCAAGTTCAATCCGATTGGCTGATCCAATCATCCAATCAGATTGAGCTCGCATTCTATTGGCTGTTCCGATCAGCCAATAGAATGCGAGCTCAATCTGATTGGAGGGAAGATTAGGGGTTAATACTATTTATGATAGGGTTAGTGATGCGGATTAGGGGTTAATAACTTTATTATAGTAGCGCTCAGGTCCGCTCGGTAACGTAGGTGGCGGCAGATTAGGGGTTAATTATTGTAAGTAGCTGGCGGCGACGTTGTGGGGGGCAGGTTAGGGGTTAATAAATATAATACAGGGGTCGGCGGTGTTAGGGGCAGCAGATTAGGGGTACATAGGGATAACGTAAGTAGGGGCGGTTTATGGAGCGGAAGATTAGGGGTTAATAATATAATGCAGGGGTCAGCGATAGCGGGGGCGGCAGATTAGGGGTTAATAAGTATAAGGTTAGGGGTGTTTAGACTCGGGGTACATGTTAGAGTGTTAGGTGCAGACGTAGGAAGTGTTTCCCCATAGGAAACAATGGGGCTGCGTTAGGAGCTGAACGCTGCTTTTTTGCAGGTGTTAGGTTTTTTTTCAGCTCAAACAGCCCCATTGTTTCCTATGGGGGAATCGTGCACGAGCACGTTTTTGAGGCTGGCCGCGTCCGTAAGCAACTCTGGTATCGAGAGTTGCATTTGCGGTAAAAATGCTCTACGCTCCTTTTTTGGAGCCTAACGCAGCATTTTTTTGGACTCTCGATACCAGAGTTAAATTTATGGTGCGGCCAGAAAAAAGCCCGCGTAGCGTTAACAACCCATCTACCGCCAAACTCCAAATCTAGGCCTCTGTTAGTATGAAATGAGGTTGAATATATATAGCTAGTTAACTCACACCACAACTGAGAATGTCTACTACTTAAAATATGTAATATGGTTTGGTGGATTTTAACTGAGAGATCATGAGGTTCCTTTTTATTTTGACTATTCCCAGAGGCATATCCTCCATATAGCAAAATATATTTCAGTGAGCCCCTCTATATTGTATTGCCTTGTCTGATTAGAATACAGCTCTATAAGGTTTTAATAAGTGTCTTGGAATGGTTTGGCATAAACTCGCGCTGTCAGCGGCCGAGGTAGTGTGGTGCGCTGAGTATTATAGTTGTACAAATATGAGAGAACTGAGTAATATTGAATATTAGCGCAGGTTTTTTTCGCAGCCCCAAACTGGGTTCACTGGGTATATGACTTGCTGATGATATTTAGGATTTATTACTGTAAGAGTTTGTGTTTCCTGAGGTATAACCAGCTATAAGAACTCATTTCTCCTTGATGGACTCCACGTGACCTAGTCACACTCATGTATTATGTCAGTACCTACCCCAAACCTGAACACTGATAGCACCATCATTATTGCACCCTTGAATAGACTCCTACAACTCCAGCTTAAGCTTTTTATAAAGTTAACATAGTGAACCTGTATAACAGATCCTAGAGTGTTTTGTTCCCTGTATATTTCACAAGTTATTATTCCTGCTATATCATTTCACCCATTTTTCAAGGTCCAAGAGTGACCGTATTGCACATTAGAGCACCTCATCTATGCCATTTAGTTTACATAGGTCCATGAGTGACCGTATTGCACATTAGAGCGCCTCATCTAAGCCATTTAGTTTACATAGGTCCATGAGTGAGCGTATTGCACATTAGAGCGCCTCATCTAAGCCATTTAGTTTACATAGGTCCATGAGTGACCGTATTGCACATTAGAGCGCCTCATCTAAGCCATTTAGTTTACATAGGTCCATGAGTGACCGTATTGCACATTAGAGCGCCTCATCTAAGCCATTTAGTTTACATAGGTCCATGAGTGAGCGTATTGCACATTAGAGCGCCTCATCTAAGCCATTTAGTTTACATAGGTCCATGAGTGACCGTATTGCACATTAGAGCGCCTCATCTAAGCCATTTAGTTTACATAGGTCCATGAGTGACCGTATTGCACATTAGAGCGCCTCATCTAAGCCATTTAGTTTACATAGGTCCATGAGTGACCGTATTGCACATTAGAGTGCCTCATCTAAGCCATTTAGTTTACATAGGTCCATGAGTGGCCTGTTGAAGCATTAGAGTGCCTCATCTAAGCCATTTAGTTTACATAGGTCCATGAGTGACCGTATTGCACATTAGAGCGCCTCATCTAAGCCATTTAGTTTACATAGGTCCATGAGTGACCGTATTGCACATTAGAGCGCCTCATCTAAGCCATTTAGTTTACATAGGTCCATGAGTGACCGTATTGCACATTAGAGTGCCTCATCTAAGCCATTTAGTTTACATAGGTCCATGAGTGACCTATTGCACATTAGAGCGCCTCATCTAAGCCATTTAGTTTACATAGGTCCATGAGTGACCTGTTGAAGCATTAGAGGTGCATATATAAAAAATAAAACGAGGTTTCCCTTCTCTAGTTCAGTAGTAACCTGTTTAATAGAACTGTACTGACTTTCTATATGCTTGCAGCCCTGTATTATGTACTCCGATATTTGTTGCTCTGTATGTAACGGCTAAACAATTTATGATGTACTTACTGTATTCAATATTGAACTTTTGTCTAATGTTACTTATGTGTATAACCTCAATTAAAACTATTTATAAAAATAAAAAAAGGGACATAGTACATAAGATTTTTCTTTGCATAAATGTTTTGTAGATGATCCATTAATATAGCCCATACAGTTTTGTTTTTTTGTGTAACAATGTATAGTTTTGCTTATTTCTAAATAACATTGTGCTGATCTTCAGACTCCTAACCAAGCCCCAAAGTTTTAGAAGTAGACTGTTGTCTACCTATTCCAGCTTGCTCCTGTTTGTGTAAAGGGTCTTTTCATATGCAGGGGAGGGTGTGTAGTGTCTGCTCTTTTTGCTTTCCAGCCCATTTTAGTGGGTGTCCCAGCCTAACCTCATCAACCATTAGCTTCTAAGTAAGTTTTTAAAAGGTTTTATACTGGATGTTTAGATCAGCATCTGTGCATATTATTCTTTATAGTAGTAGTGTATTACATGCAGTTATATGAAAATTGGTGTATACTGTCCCTTTGCTTTGTGTATAAACAGCTATTGTTAATAAAACCACAAATTTAAATATTCTGACTGTTGTTACCATATTATGGCGTTGTAATACAATCCTTATGTATTTCAAAGGTTCCTCTGATAGAACAACGTTACAGAGCTAGTGTGTGGCTGTAGATTAGGGACCCAGGTAAGATGAGACCCAATTCTTTTTTTCTACAACTGTATATCGCTAAGGGCCCAGAAATAAACATGTAGCATGTTCTCATCAGGACAATATATCTTTTACTTGACCTAGCTAAATTGTTGAAAGTCACCCTATTGTAATATTGCAGGTTACTCGAGTTATTTTATGCTTTAGTAATTTGCTAATTCATCACTTCATATCCTGAGCATTTCTGAAACTCTCATGATTGAGATAGGGCATGACATTTTAAACAACTTTCCAATTTACTTTTATCATCAAATTTGCTTTGTTCTCTTGGTATTCTGTGTTGAAAACTAAACCTATATAATCTCATATGCTAATTTCTAAGCCCTTGAAGGCCTCCTCTTATTTCAGTGCATTTGACAGTTTATTTTACAGATAAAGAGTGTTATTTCATGTGTGCCATATAGATTACATTGTGCTAACTCCCATGGAGTTAATTATGAGAGGGCACTGATTAGCTAAAATGCAAGTCTGTCAAAAGCACTGAGATAAGGGGGCAGTCTGCAGAGGCTTAGATACAAGGTTATTACAGAGGTAAAAAGTATATTAATATAACCGTGATGGTTATTCAAAACTGGGGAATGAGGAATAAAAAAGGGATTATCTATCTTTTAAACAATAACAATTCAGGAGTAGACTGTCTCTTTAAGTAGCAGCAGTGAAGGAGTTAAATCACCCTGGTCAGGATGGACTGGGATAATTAACAAGCCCTGCTGGTGGTAGAGCAGGGACATGGTTGCACAAGCATTTGCTAGAGCAATGATAACTGTGCTGCAACACCAGGCAGACAAGGATGGGAACATTGTACATCCAGAACTTGATCATTGGGGGCCAAAGTATAAAAGACGAGGGTTGTATTCTCATATTGCACTTTCTTATCTCCAAACTGCTTTACACACTTATGCATTTGTTTTGTTTGGTATTTTCTATGTGTCTTTATATTTTATATTGCATGATAAATAAACACAGTTATTGTTGTAGGAAAATAGCCTTGCTAATTGTATTATCACACTTGTATTATTCTGCTATTTCATACATTTGCTGATCACTGAATTATTTTTACTGTTGTATGTTCCTAGAATATGCTCTAGTCACTAATTATTAATAAATTGCATTGTCACTTATAATGTATGGCATTATCTTTTACTTATACTTTGGGGATACACATAAAAGAGTTTAATATTTTTATCCAGAGTGTTGTATGTGTTTCCCCATTCTACATCAATACACATTACTGCTATTTTATGGGTGCCATTTCCTCCCAACTGTCCCTATTTGAGAGGGACAGTACCCGATTCTGAGCAATGTTGTAACTCTGTCATATGTCCCTATTTGCAGAATTTCCCTTAGCCCCACCTATGGAGCAAACAGACACACCCACAACCCCTCCCACTTACCACCCATGATCCCACCTCTCCCAACACAGCTCCACCCACAGAATGGTGACATCCCCATATAGTTTCTGAGTCAAATGTTGGGTAATATGACAACACAACACCAGGGCCTATAACCATTTGGTGTAACTAATTCTTAACTTTATGCTTTTATTCTAACTATATGTATCCAAGAAAATTCTGGCTATTCTGATATTTTATGCACCATCTTTATTTGTAGATTTTACTATCTGTGGTGTTAGACTCTCATTCTGCCGTCTCATATAAACTCTGTAAGCAAAAATTCCACATTTTGGATAATCAGTAAACAGGATGTCTTCTAATGTGTCATTTCTGTATTGTTTGACCCATGCTAAATGTTTAGACATTATTTTTTTTTTTCTTCCAATGAAGAAGTATTTTAGAGACTTCTACCCTTTAATGAAGAACAAGATGTCAGTCTTCTTATGACTGAGATTTTGCTTACTGGGGTAAGAAGTTCCTGGTTGACCTGGGTTTGACTTGTGGATGCAGATGATGTTCTATTCCATAATGATGGTAGTTTGATATACTTGTCTGTTGGTGTGTGCACTTTAGGTCTGCCTGGTCTTGCATTGGATGATGATGATTAGCTTTTCAGAAAATGTCTTCGATGTGTGCTGTACATCCTGCAATTTGGAGCTGGGAAAGGTTTTCCCCACTTGAAGACTTGTTGAATAGTTTCATTAAGCTCTTTTGACATCATTAAAAAGTATTCTATCTAAAATCCATCCTCAAAGGCACTAACAGGACCACTAGCAGGACAATACTAATAGAGTTATGACAGGTTTTAATCATTAAAAAAAATCATCACATGAATGGATGTTACCAATTAAGGGCCAGATAACAAGGGGAGCACTTTTTAAAGGGATATGAAGCCCATATTTTTTATTTTATTATTCTACTAGAGCATATAAATTTAAACAACTTTCCAATTTACTTCCATTATCTAATTTGCTTTGTTCTCTTGGTATCCTTTTTTAAAAACATATCTAGATAGTCTCAGGAGCTGGTAGCTAGCTGCTGATTGGTGGCTGCAGTTATATACCTCTTATCATTGGTTTACCATTGTGCTCAGCGAGCTCACAGTATTGCATTGCTGCACATTCAATAAAGGATACCAAGAGAATAAAGCAAAATTCATAATAGTAGAAAATTGGAAAGTTGTTAAAAAACATAATTTATGTAAGAACTTACCTGATAAATTCATTTCTTTCATATTGGCAAGAGACCATGAGCTAGTGACGTATGGGATATACATTCCTACCAGGAGGGGCAAAGTTTCCCAAACCTCAAAATGCCTATAAATACACCTCTCACCACACCCACAATTCAGTTTAATGAATAGCCAAGAAGTGGGGTGATAAGAAAGGAGCGAAAGCATCAACAAGGAATTGGAATAATTGTGCTTTATACAAAAAAATCATAACCACCACAAAAAAGGGTGGGTCTCATGGACTCTTGCCAATATGAAAGAAATTAATTTATCAGGTAAGTTCTTACATAAATTATGTTTTCTTTCATGTAATTGGCAAGAGTCCATGAGCTAGTGACGTATGGGATAGCAAATACCCAAGATGTGGAACTCCACGCAAGAGTCACTAGAGAGGGAGGGATAAAATAAAGACAGCCAATTCCGATGAAAAAACAATCCACAACCCAAATCAAAAGTTTTAATCTTTATAATGAAAAAAACTGAAATTATAAGCAGAAGAATCAGACTGAAACAGCTGCCTGAAGTACTTTTCTACCAAAAACTGCTTCTGAAGAAGAAAAAACATCTAAATGGTAGAATTTAGTAAAAGTATGCAAAGAAGACCAAGTTGCTGCTTTGCAAATCTGATCAACAGAAGCTTCATTCTTAAAAGCCCAGGAAGTAGAAACTGACCTAGTAGAATGAGCCGTAATCCTTTGAGGTGGGGATTTACCAGACTCCACATAAGCATGATGAATCAAAAGCTTTAACCAAGACACCAAAGAAATGGCAGAAGCCTTCTGACCTTTCCTAAAACCAGAAAAGATAATAAATAGACTAGAAGTCTTTCTGAAATCTTAGTAGCTTCAACATAATATTTCAAAACCCTGACCACATCCAAAGAATGTAAGGATCTTTCCAAAGAATTCTTAGGATTTAGGACACAAGGAAGGAACAATAATTCCTCTATTAATGTTGTTAGAATTCACAACTTGAGGTAAAAATTTAAATAAAGACAGCAAAACCACCTTATCCTGATGAAAAATCAGAAAAGGAGACTCACAAGAAAGAGCAGATAATTAAAAAAACTCTTCTAGCAGAAGAGATGGCCAAAAACATAATTTATGTAAGAACTTACCTGATAAATTCATTTCTTTCATATTAGCAAGAGTCCATGAGCTAGTGACGTATGGGATATACATTCCTACCAAGAGGGGCAAAGTTTCCCAAATCTCAAAATGCCTATAAATACACCCCTCACCACACCCACAAATCAGTTTAACGAATAGCCAAGAAGTGGGGTGATAAGAAAAAAGTGCGAAAGCATAAAAAATAAGGAATTGGAATAATTGTGCTTTATACAAAAAAATCATAACCACCACAAAAAGGGTGGGCCTCATGGACTCTTGCTAATATGAAAGAAATGAATTTATCAGGTAAGTTCTTACATAAATTATGTTTTCTTTCATGTAATTAGCAAGAGTCCATGAGCTAGTGACGTATGGGATAAAGAATACCCAAGATGTGGATCTTCCACGCAAGAGTCACTAGAGAGGGAGGGATAAAATAAAGACAGCCAATTCCACTGAAAAATAATCTACACCCCAAACAAAGTTTAAATCTTAAAATGAAAAAAACTGAAATTATAAGCAGAAGAATCAAACTGAAACAGCTGCCTGAAGTACTTTTCTACCAAAGACTGCTTCAGAAGAAGAAAACACATCAAAATGGTAGAATTTAGTAAAAGTATGCAAAGAAGACCAAGTTGCTGCTTTGCAAATCTGATCAACTGAAGCTTCATTCCTAAATGCCCAAGAAGTAGAAACTGACCTAGTCGAATGAGCTGTAATCCTTTGAGGCGGAGTTCTACCCGACTCAACATAAGCATGATGAATCAAAGACTTTAACCAAGACGCCAAAGAAATGTCAGAGGCCTTCTGACCTTTCCTAGAACCAGAAAAGATAACAAATAGACTAGAAGTCTTTCTGAAATCTTTAGCAGCTTCAACATAAGATTTCAAAGCTCTAACTACATCCAAAGAATGCAACGATCTTTCCTTAGAGTTCTTAGGATTAGGACACAAAGAAGGAACCACAATTTCTCTACTAATGTTGTTAGAATTCACAACCTTAGGTAAAAATTTAAATGAAGTTCGCAAAACCGCCTTATCCTGATGAAAAATCAGAAAAGGAGACTCACAAGAAAGAGCAGATAATTCAGAAACTTTTCTAGCAGAAGAGATGGCCAAGAGAAACAAAACTTTCCAAGAAAGCAATTTAATATCCAGCGAATGCATAGGTTCAAACGGAGGAGCTTGAAGAGCCCCCAGAACCAAATTCAAACTCCAAGGAGGAGAAATTGACTTAATGACAGGTTTTATATGAACCAAAGCCTGTATAAAACAATGAATATCAGGAAGATTAGCAATCTTTCTGTGAAAAAGAACAGAAAGAGCAGAGATTTGTCCTTTCAAGGAACTTGCAGACAAACCTTTATCCAAACCATCCTGAAGAAACTGTAAAATTCTAGGAATTCTAAAAGAATGCCAAGAAAAATGATGAGAAGAACAACAAGAAATGTAAATCTTCCAGACTCGATAATACATCTTCCTAGACACAGATTTACGAGCCCGTAACATAGTATTAATTACGGAGTCAGAGAAACCTCTATGACTGAGAATCAAGCGTTCAATCTCCATACCTTCAAATTTAAGGATTTGAGATCCTGATGGAAAAAAGGACCTTGCGATAGAAGGTCTGGTCTTAACGGAAGAGTCCACGGTTGGCAAGTAGCCATCCGAACAAGATCCGCATACCAAAACCTGTGAGGCCATGCTGGAGCCACCAGCAGAACAAACGAACACTCCTTTAGAATCTTGGAAATCACTCTTGGAAGAAGAACTAGAGGCGGAAAGATATAGGCAGGATGATACTTCCAAGGAAGTGACAATGCATCCACTGCTTCCGCCTGAGGATCCCTGGATCTGGACAGATACCTGGGAATCTTCTTGTTTAGATGAGAAGCCATCAGATCTATTTCTGGAAGTCCCCAGATTTGAACAATCTGAAGAAATACCTCTGGGTGAAGAGACCATTCGCCCGGATGTAATGTTTGGCGACTGAGATAATCTGCTTCCCAATTGTCTATACCTGGGATGTGAACCGCAGAAATTAGACAGGAGCTGGATTCCGCCCATACAAGTATTCGAGATACTTCTTTCATAGCCAGAGGACTGTGAGTCCCTCCTTGATGATTGACATATGCCACGGTTGTGACATTGTCCGTCAGAAAACAAATGAACGACTCTCTCTTTAGAAGAGGCCACGACTGAAGAGCTCTGAAAATCGCACAGAGTTCCAAAATGTTGATTGGTAATCTCGCCTCCTGAGATTCCCAAACCCCCTGCGCTGTCAGAGACCCCCATACCGCTCCCCAACCTGTCAGACTTGCATCTGTTGAGATCACAGTCCAGGTCGGAAGAACAAAAGAAGCCCCCTGAACTAAACGATGGTGGTCTGTCCACCACGTCAGAGAGTGTCGTACATTCGGTTTTAAAGATATTAATTGTGATATCTTTGTATAATCCCTGCACCACTGGTTCAGCATACAGAGCTGAAGAGGTCGCATGTGAAAACGAGCAAAGGGGATCGCGTCCGATGCAGCAGTCATAAGACCTAGAATTTCCATGCATAAGGCTACCGAAGGGAATGATTGAGACTGAAGGTTTCGACAAGCTGAAACCAATTTCAGACATCTCTTGTCCGTTAACGATAGAGTCATGGACACTGAATCTATCTGGAAACCTAAAAAGGTTACTCTTGTCTGAGGAATCAACAAACTCTTTGGTAAATTGATCCTCCAACCATGTTCTCGAAGAAACGATACAAGTTGATTCGTATGAGATTCTGCTAAATGTGAAGACTGAGCAAGTACCAAGATATCGTCCAAATAAGGAAATACCACAATACCCTGTTCTCTGATTACAGATAGTAGGGCACAGAGAACCTTTGTAAAAATCCTTGGAGCTGTTGCTAGGCCAAACGGCAGAGTCACAAACTGGTAATGCTTGTCTAGAAAAGAGAATCTCAGAAACTGATAGTGATCTGGATGAATCGGAATATGCAGATATGCATCTTGTAAATCTATTGTGGACATATAATGCCCTTGCTGAACAAAAGGCAGAATAGTCCTTATAGTTACCATTTTGAATGTTGGTATTCTTACATAATGATTCAATATTTTTAAATCCAGAACTGGTCTGAAGGAATCCTCCTTCTTTGGTACAATGAATGGATTTGAGTAAAACCCCAGACCCTGTTCCAGAACTGGAACTGGTACAATTACTCCAGCCAACTCTAGATCTGAAACACATTTCAGAAACGCTTGAGCCTTCACTGGATTTATTGGAACACGAGAAAGAAAAAATCTTCTTGCAGGAGGCCTTATCTTGAAGCCTATTCTGTACCCCTGTGAAACAATGTTCTGAATCCAAAGATTGTGAATCGAATTGATCCAAATTTCTTTGAAAAATCGTAATCTGCACCCTACCAGCTGAGCTGCAATGAGGGCCGCACCTTCATGTGGACTTGGGAGCTGGCTTTGGCTTTCTAAAAGGCTTGGATTTATTCCAGACTGGAGATGGTTTCCAAACTGATACCGTTCCTGTAGGGGAAGGATCAGGTTTATGTTCCTTATTGTGACGAAAGGAACGAAAACGATTAGCAGCCCTATATTTACCTTTAGATTTTTTATCCTGTGGTAAAAAAGTTCCTTTCCCCCAGTAACAGTTGAAATAATAGAATCCAACTGTGAACCAAACAATTTATTCCCTTGGAAAGAAAGGGAAAGCAAAGTTGACTTAGAAGACATATCAGCATTCCAAGTTTTAAGCCATAAAGCTCTTCTAGCTAAAATAGCTAAAGACATATACCTGACATCAACCCTAATGATATCAAAGATGGCATCACAAATAAAGTTATTAGCATGTTGAAGAAGATTAAAGGGACAGTTTACTCAAAAATTTTCTCCCCTTTAATTTGTTCCCAATGATCCACTTTACCTGCTGGAGTGTATTAAATTGTTTACAAGTAGCTCCTTTACCCTTATATTGGCATTTGAAATGGTTAATTTAGCATGTGGTATCCCCACCTATTCTGAAAGTTTGTGGCCGCACGTACCAGCTATAGATAAGCTTTGTAAACACAGCCAGCAGAAGAAATTACACTCCCAGTGTGATAAAGCAGAGATAAGGTAATAAAATGTTGATTTTCCATTGTTCTCTCAAAGTATTGGTGATTGTTTTAAGCACAGATATAAGATAAAGAAGCAGGTATATTTGCACAATGTGATACAATAATGAGCTCTGATTATACCTACAAGCTCAACCTATTTTATTAGGCTGTGGCTTCAAAACACAAAATTGTAGCTTTAATATACAGAAATAAACCTTAAAAAGCTCATTTTCATACATTTTTTACTCTGCAGTTGGTAAAAAAAAGCAATTGTAAACACATTAAGGGTAAAAACTATTTTACAGTATACTGTCCCTTTAACAATGCTATGAGTATTATGATCTGATACATGTTGTGCTAAAGCCTTCAACCAGAAAGTTGAAGCTGCAGCAACATCTGCTAAAGATATAGCAGGCCTAAGAAGATTACCTGAACATAAGTAAGCTTTTCTTAGAAAGGATTCAATTTTCCTATCTAAAGGATCCTTAAAGGAAGTACTATCTGCCGTAGGAATAGTAGTACGTTTAGCAAGAGTAGAGATAGCCCCATCAACTTTAGGGATTTTGTCCCAAAACTCTAATCTCTCAGATGGCACAGGATACAACTTCTTAAACCTTTTAGAAGGAGTAAAATAATCACCCAGATTATTCCATTCCCTGGAAATCACTTCAGAAATAGCATCAGGGATGGGAAAAACTTCCGGAATAACTACAGGAGGTTTAAAAACCGTATTTAAACGTTTAGATTTAGTATCAAGAGGACCAGATTCCTCTATTTCTAAAGCAATTAAGACTTCTTTAAGTAAAGAACGAATAAATTCCATTTTAAATAAATAACATAATTTATGTAAGAACTTACCTGATAAATTCATTTCTTTCATATTAGCAAGAGTCCATGAGCTAGTGACGTATGGGATATACATTCCTACCAGGAGGGGCAAAGTTTCCCAAACCTCAAAATGCCTATAAATACACCCCTCACCACACCCACAAATCAGTTTAACGAATAGCCAAGAAGTGGGGTGATAAGAAAAAAGTGCGAAAGCATAAAAAATAAGGAATTGGAATAATTGTGCTTTATACAAAAAAATCATAACCACCACAAAAAAAGGGTGGGCCTCATGGACTCTTGCTAATATGAAAGAAATTAATTTATCAGGTAAGTTCTTACATAAATTATGTTTTCTTTCATGTAATTAGCAAGAGTCCATGAGCTAGTGACGTATGGGATAATGAATACCCAAGATGTGGATCTTCCATGCAAGAGTCACTAGAGAGGGAGGGATAAAATAAAGACAGCCAATTCCGCTGAAAAATAATCCACACCCAAAACAAAGTTTAAATCTTATAATGAAAAAAACTGAAAATATAAGCAGAAGAATCAAACTGAAACAGCTGCCTGAAGTACTTTTCTACCAAAGACTGCTTCTGAAGAAGAAAACACATCAAAATGGTAGAATTTAGTATAAGTATGCAAAGAAGACCAAGTTGCTGCTTTGTAAATCTGATCAACCGAAGTTTCATTCCTAAATGCCCAGGAAGTAGAGACTGACCTAGTCGAATGAGCTGTAATCCTTTGAGGCGGAGTTCTCCCCGACTCAACATAAGCATGATGAATCAAAGACTTTAACCAAGATGCCAAAGAAATGGCAGAAGCCTTCTGACCTTTCCTAGAACCAGAAAAGATAACAAATAGACTAGAAGTCTTTCGGAAATCTTTAGTAGCTTCAACATAATATTTCAAAGCTCTAACTACATCCAAAGAATGCAAGATCTTTCCTTAGAGTTCTTAGGATTAGGACACAATGAAGGAACTACAATTTCTCTACTAATGTTGTTAGAATTCACAACCTTAGGTAAAAATTTAAATGAAGTTCGCAAAATACAAAATCGTAGCTTTAATATACAGAAATAAACCTTAAAAAGCTCATTTTCATACATTTTTTACTCTGCAGTTGGTAAAAAAAAGCAATTGTAAACACATTTAGGGAAAAACTATTTTACAGTATACTGTCCCTTTAACAATGCTATGAGTATTATGATCTGATACTTGTTGTGCTAAAGCCTTCAACCAGAAAGTTGAAGCTGCAGCAACATCTGCCAAAGATATAGCAGGCCTAAGAAGATTACCTGAACATAAGTAAGCTTTTCTTAGAAAGGATTCAATTTTCCTATCTAAAGGATCCTTAAAGGAAGTACTGTCTGCCGTAGGAATAGTAGTACGTTTAGCAAGAGTAGAGATAGCCCCATCAACTTTAGGGATTTTGTCCCAAAACTCTAATCTGTCAGATGGCACAGGATACAACTTCTTAAACCTTTTAGAAGGAGTAAAAGAATTACCCAGATTATTCCATTCCCTGGAAATCACTTCAGAAATAGCATCAGGGACGGGAAAAACTTCCGGAATAACTACAGGAGGTTTAAAAAACCGTATTTAAACGTTTAGATTTAGTATCAAGAGGACCAGATTCCTCTATTTCTAAAGCAATTAAGACTTCTTTAAGTAAAGAACGAATAAATTCCATTTTAAATAAATAACATAATTTATGTAAGAACTTACCTGATAAATTCATTTCTTTCATATTAGCAAGAGTCCATGAGCTAGTGACGTATGGGATATACATTCCTACCAGGAGGGGCAAAGTTTCCCAAACCTCAAAATGCCTATAAATACACCCCTCACCACACCCACAAATCAGTTTAACGAATAGCCAAGAAGTGGGGTGATAAGAAAAAAGTGCGAAAGCATAAAAAATAAGGAATTGGAATAATTGTGCTTTATACAAAAAAATCATAACCACCACAAAAAAAGGGTGGGCCTCATGGACTCTTGCTAATATGAAAGAAATGAATTTATCAGGTAAGTTCTTACATAAATTATGTTTTCTTTCATGTAATTAGCAAGAGTCCATGAGCTAGTGACGTATGGGATAATGAATACCCAAGATGTGGATCTTCCATGCAAGAGTCACTAGAGAGGGAGGGATAAAATAAAGACAGCCAATTCCGCTGAAAAATAATCCACACCCAAAACAAAGTTTAAATCTTATAATGAAAAAAACTGAAAATATAAGCAGAAGAATCAAACTGAAACAGCTGCCTGAAGTACTTTTCTACCAAAGACTGCTTCTGAAGAAGAAAACACATCAAAATGGTAGAATTTAGTATAAGTATGCAAAGAAGACCAAGTTGCTGCTTTGTAAATCTGATCAACCGAAGTTTCATTCCTAAATGCCCAGGAAGTAGAGACTGACCTAGTCGAATGAGCTGTAATCCTTTGAGGCGGAGTTCTCCCCGACTCAACATAAGCATGATGAATCAAAGACTTTAACCAAGATGCCAAAGAAATGGCAGAAGCCTTCTGACCTTTCCTAGAACCAGAAAAGATAACAAATAGACTAGAAGTCTTTCGGAAATCTTTAGTAGCTTCAAAGCTCTAACTACATCCAAAGAATGCAAGATCTTTCCTTAGAGTTCTTAGGATTAGGACACAATGAAGGAACTACAATTTCTCTACTAATGTTGTTAGAATTCACAACCTTAGGTAAAAATTTAAATGAAGTTCGCAAAATACAAAATCGTAGCTTTAATATACAGAAATAAACCTTAAAAAGCTCATTTTCATACATTTTTTACTCTGCAGTTGGTAAAAAAAAGCAATTGTAAACACATTTAGGGAAAAACTATTTTACAGTATACTGTCCCTTTAACAATGCTATGAGTATTATGATCTGATACTTGTTGTGCTAAAGCCTTCAACCAGAAAGTTGAAGCTGCAGCAACATCTGCCAAAGATATAGCAGGCCTAAGAAGATTACCTGAACATAAGTAAGCTTTTCTTAGAAAGGATTCAATTTTCCTATCTAAAGGATCCTTAAAGGAAGTACTATCTGCCGTAGGAATAGTAGTACGTTTAGCAAGAGTAGAGATAGCCCCATCAACTTTAGGGATTTTGTCCCAAAACTCTAATCTGTCAGATGGCACAGGATACAACTTCTTAAACCTTTTAGAAGGAGTAAAAGAATTACCCAGATTATTCCATTCCCTGGAAATCACTTCAGAAATAGCATCAGGGACGGGAAAAACTTCCGGAATAACTACAGGAGGTTTAAAAACCGTATTTAAAACGTTTAGATTTAGTATCAAGAGGACGAGATTCCTCTATTTCTAAAGCAATTAAGACTTCTTTAAGTAAAGAACGAATAAATTCCATTTTAAATAAATAACATAATTTATGTAAGAACTTACCTGATAAATTCATTTCTTTTATATTAGCAAGAGTCCATGAGCTAGTGACGTATGGGATATACATTCCTACCAGGAGGGGCAAAGTTTCCCAAACCTCAAAATGCCTATAAATACACCTCTCACCACACCCACAAATCAGTTTAATGAATAGCCAAGAAGTGGGGTGATAAGAAAAAAGTGCGAAAGCATAAAAAATAAGGAATTGGAATAATTGTGCTTTATACAAAAAAATCATAACCACCACAAAAAAAGGGTGGGCCTCATGGACTCTTGCTAATATGAAAGAAATGAATTTATCAGGTAAGTTCTTACATAAATTATGTTTTCTTTCATGTAATTAGCAAGAGTCCATGAGCTAGTGACGTATGGGATATACATTCCTACCAGGAGGGGCAAAGTTTCCCAAACCTCAAAATGCCTATAAATACACCCCTCACCACACCCACAAATCAGTTTAACGAATAGCCAAGAAGTGGGGTGATAAGAAAAAAGTGCGAAAGCATAAAAAATAAGGAATTGGAATAATTGTGCTTTATACAAAAAAATCATAACCACCACAAAAAAAGGGTGGGCCTCATGGACTCTTGCTAATATGAAAGAAATTAATTTATCAGGTAAGTTCTTACATAAATTATGTTTTCTTTCATGTAATTAGCAAGAGTCCATGAGCTAGTGACGTATGGGATAATGAATACCCAAGATGTGGATCTTCCATGCAAGAGTCACTAGAGAGGGAGGGATAAAATAAAGACAGCCAATTCCGCTGAAAAATAATCCACACCCAAAACAAAGTTTAAATCTTATAATGAAAAAAACTGAAAATATAAGCAGAAGAATCAAACTGAAACAGCTGCCTGAAGTACTTTTCTACCAAAGACTGCTTCTGAAGAAGAAAACACATCAAAATGGTAGAATTTAGTATAAGTATGCAAAGAAGACCAAGTTGCTGCTTTGTAAATCTGATCAACCGAAGTTTCATTCCTAAATGCCCAGGAAGTAGAGACTGACCTAGTCGAATGAGCTGTAATCCTTTGAGGCGGAGTTCTCCCCGACTCAACATAAGCATGATGAATCAAAGACTTTAACCAAGATGCCAAAGAAATGGCAGAAGCCTTCTGACCTTTCCTAGAACCAGAAAAGATAACAAATAGACTAGAAGTCTTTCGGAAATCTTTAGTAGCTTCAACATAATATTTCAAAGCTCTAACTACATCCAAAGAATGCAAGATCTTTCCTTAGAGTTCTTAGGATTAGGACACAATGAAGGAACTACAATTTCTCTACTAATGTTGTTAGAATTCACAACCTTAGGTAAAAATTTAAATGAAGTTCGCAAAATACAAAATCGTAGCTTTAATATACAGAAATAAACCTTAAAAAGCTCATTTTCATACATTTTTTACTCTGCAGTTGGTAAAAAAAAGCAATTGTAAACACATTTAGGGAAAAACTATTTTACAGTATACTGTCCCTTTAACAATGCTATGAGTATTATGATCTGATACTTGTTGTGCTAAAGCCTTCAACCAGAAAGTTGAAGCTGCAGCAACATCTGCCAAAGATATAGCAGGCCTAAGAAGATTACCTGAACATAAGTAAGCTTTTCTTAGAAAGGATTCAATTTTCCTATCTAAAGGATCCTTAAAGGAAGTACTGTCTGCCGTAGGAATAGTAGTACGTTTAGCAAGAGTAGAGATAGCCCCATCAACTTTAGGGATTTTGTCCCAAAACTCTAATCTGTCAGATGGCACAGGATACAACTTCTTAAACCTTTTAGAAGGAGTAAAAGAATTACCCAGATTATTCCATTCCCTGGAAATCACTTCAGAAATAGCATCAGGGACGGGAAAAACTTCCGGAATAACTACAGGAGGTTTAAAAACCGTATTTAAACGTTTAGATTTAGTATCAAGAGGACCAGATTCCTCTATTTCTAAAGCAATTAAGACTTCTTTAAGTAAAGAACGAATAAATTCCATTTTAAATAAATAACATAATTTATGTAAGAACTTACCTGATAAATTCATTTCTTTCATATTAGCAAGAGTCCATGAGCTAGTGACGTATGGGATATACATTCCTACCAGGAGGGGCAAAGTTTCCCAAACCTCAAAATGCCTATAAATACACCCCTCACCACACCCACAAATCAGTTTAACGAATAGCCAAGAAGTGGGGTGATAAGAAAAAAGTGCGAAAGCATAAAAAATAAGGAATTGGAATAATTGTGCTTTATACAAAAAAATCATAACCACCACAAAAAAAGGGTGGGCCTCATGGACTCTTGCTAATATGAAAGAAATGAATTTATCAGGTAAGTTCTTACATAAATTATGTTTTCTTTCATGTAATTAGCAAGAGTCCATGAGCTAGTGACGTATGGGATAATGAATACCCAAGATGTGGATCTTCCATGCAAGAGTCACTAGAGAGGGAGGGATAAAATAAAGACAGCCAATTCCGCTGAAAAATAATCCACACCCAAAACAAAGTTTAAATCTTATAATGAAAAAAACTGAAAATATAAGCAGAAGAATCAAACTGAAACAGCTGCCTGAAGTACTTTTCTACCAAAGACTGCTTCTGAAGAAGAAAACACATCAAAATGGTAGAATTTAGTATAAGTATGCAAAGAAGACCAAGTTGCTGCTTTGTAAATCTGATCAACCGAAGTTTCATTCCTAAATGCCCAGGAAGTAGAGACTGACCTAGTCGAATGAGCTGTAATCCTTTGAGGCGGAGTTCTCCCCGACTCAACATAAGCATGATGAATCAAAGACTTTAACCAAGATGCCAAAGAAATGGCAGAAGCCTTCTGACCTTTCCTAGAACCAGAAAAGATAACAAATAGACTAGAAGTCTTTCGGAAATCTTTAGTAGCTTCAAAGCTCTAACTACATCCAAAGAATGCAAGATCTTTCCTTAGAGTTCTTAGGATTAGGACACAATGAAGGAACTACAATTTCTCTACTAATGTTGTTAGAATTCACAACCTTAGGTAAAAATTTAAATGAAGTTCGCAAAATACAAAATCGTAGCTTTAATATACAGAAATAAACCTTAAAAAGCTCATTTTCATACATTTTTTACTCTGCAGTTGGTAAAAAAAAGCAATTGTAAACACATTTAGGGAAAAACTATTTTACAGTATACTGTCCCTTTAACAATGCTATGAGTATTATGATCTGATACTTGTTGTGCTAAAGCCTTCAACCAGAAAGTTGAAGCTGCAGCAACATCTGCCAAAGATATAGCAGGCCTAAGAAGATTACCTGAACATAAGTAAGCTTTTCTTAGAAAGGATTCAATTTTCCTATCTAAAGGATCCTTAAAGGAAGTACTATCTGCCGTAGGAATAGTAGTACGTTTAGCAAGAGTAGAGATAGCCCCATCAACTTTAGGGATTTTGTCCCAAAACTCTAATCTGTCAGATGGCACAGGATACAACTTCTTAAACCTTTTAGAAGGAGTAAAAGAATTACCCAGATTATTCCATTCCCTGGAAATCACTTCAGAAATAGCATCAGGGACGGGAAAAACTTCCGGAATAACTACAGGAGGTTTAAAAACCGTATTTAAACGTTTAGATTTAGTATCAAGAGGACGAGATTCCTCTATTTCTAAAGCAATTAAGACTTCTTTAAGTAAAGAACGAATAAATTCCATTTTAAATAAATAACATAATTTATGTAAGAACTTACCTGATAAATTCATTTCTTTTATATTAGCAAGAGTCCATGAGCTAGTGACGTATGGGATATACATTCCTACCAGGAGGGGCAAAGTTTCCCAAACCTCAAAATGCCTATAAATACACCTCTCACCACACCCACAAATCAGTTTAATGAATAGCCAAGAAGTGGGGTGATAAGAAAAAAGTGCGAAAGCATAAAAAATAAGGAATTGGAATAATTGTGCTTTATACAAAAAAATCATAACCACCACAAAAAAAGGGTGGGCCTCATGGACTCTTGCTAATATGAAAGAAATGAATTTATCAGGTAAGTTCTTACATAAATTATGTTTTCTTTCATGTAATTAGCAAGAGTCCATGAGCTAGTGACGTATGGGATATACATTCCTACCAGGAGGGGCAAAGTTTCCCAAACCTCAAAATGCCTATAAATACACCCCTCACCACACCCACAAATCAGTTTAACGAATAGCCAAGAAGTGGGGTGATAAGAAAAAAAGTGCGAAAGCATAAAAAATAAGGAATTGGAATAATTGTGCTTTATACAAAAAAATCATAACCACCACAAAAAAAGGGTGGGCCTCATGGACTCTTGCTAATATGAAAGAAATTAATTTATCAGGTAAGTTCTTACATAAATTATGTTTTCTTTCATGTAATTAGCAAGAGTCCATGAGCTAGTGACGTATGGGATAATGAATACCCAAGATGTGGATCTTCCATGCAAGAGTCACTAGAGAGGGAGGGATAAAATAAAGACAGCCAATTCCGCTGAAAAATAATCCACACCCAAAACAAAGTTTAAATCTTATAATGAAAAAAAACTGAAAATATAAGCAGAAGAATCAAACTGAAACAGCTGCCTGAAGTACTTTTCTACCAAAGACTGCTTCTGAAGAAGAAAACACATCAAAATGGTAGAATTTAGTATAAGTATGCAAAGAAGACCAAGTTGCTGCTTTGTAAATCTGATCAACCGAAGTTTCATTCCTAAATGCCCAGGAAGTAGAGACTGACCTAGTCGAATGAGCTGTAATCCTTTGAGGCGGAGTTCTCCCCGACTCAACATAAGCATGATGAATCAAAGACTTTAACCAAGATGCCAAAGAAATGGCAGAAGCCTTCTGACCTTTCCTAGAACCAGAAAAGATAACAAATAGACTAGAAGTCTTTCGGAAATCTTTAGTAGCTTCAACATAATATTTCAAAGCTCTAACTACATCCAAAGAATGCAAGATCTTTCCTTAGAGTTCTTAGGATTAGGACACAATGAAGGAACTACAATTTCTCTACTAATGTTGTTAGAATTCACAACCTTAGGTAAAAATTTAAATGAAGTTCGCAAAATACAAAATCGTAGCTTTAATATACAGAAATAAACCTTAAAAAGCTCATTTTCATACATTTTTTACTCTGCAGTTCGTAAAAAAAAGCAATTGTAAACACATTTAGGGAAAAACTATTTTACAGTATACTGTCCCTTTAACAATGCTATGAGTATTATGATCTGATACTTGTTGTGCTAAAGCCTTCAACCAGAAAGTTGAAGCTGCAGCAACATCTGCCAAAGATATAGCAGGCCTAAGAAGATTACCTGAACATAAGTAAGCTTTTCTTAGAAAGGATTCAATTTTCCTATCTAAAGGATCCTTAAAGGAAGTACTATCTGCCGTAGGAATAGTAGTACGTTTAGCAAGAGTAGAGATAGCCCCATCAACTTTAGGGATTTTGTCCCAAAACTCTAATCTCTCAGATGGCACAGGATACAACTTCTTAAACCTTTTAGAAGGAGTAAAAGAATTACCCAGATTATTCCATTCCCTGGAAATCACTTCAGAAATAGCATCAGGGACGGGAAAAACTTCCGGGAATAACTACAGGAGGTTTAAAAACCGTATTTAAACGTATAGATTTAGCATCAAGAGGACGAGATTCCTCTATTTCTAAAGCAATTAAGACTTCTTTAAGTAAAGAACGAATAAATTCCATTTTAAATAAATAACATAATTTATGTAAGAACTTACCTGATAAATTTATTTCTTTCATATTAGCAAGAGTCCATGAGCTAGTGACGTATGGGATATACATTCCTACCAGGAGGGGCAAAGTTTCCCAAACCTCAAAATGCCTATAAATACACCTCTCACCACACCCACAAATCAGTTTAACGAATAGCCAAGAAGTGGGGTGATAAGAAAAAAGTGCGAAAGCATAAAAAATAAGGAATTGGAATAATTGTGCTTTATACAAAAAAATCATAACCACCACAAAAAAAGGGTGGGCCTCATGGACTCTTGCTAATATGAAAGAAATTAATTTATCAGGTAAGTTCTTACATAAATTATGTTTTCTTTCATGTAATTAGCAAGAGTCCATGAGCTAGTGACGTATGGGATAATGAATACCCAAGATGTGGATCTTCCACGCAAGAGTCACTAGAGAGGGAGGGATAAAATAAAGACAGCCAATTCCGCTGAAAAATAATCCACACCCAAAACAAAGTTTAAATCTTATAATGAAAAAAACTGAAAATATAAGCAGAAGAATCAAACTGAAACAGCTGCCTGAAGTACTTTTCTACCAAAGATTGCTTCTGAGGTGGTAGAATTTAATAAAAGTATGCAAAGAAGACCAAGTTGCTGCTTTGCAAATCTGATCAACCGAAGTTTCATTCCTAAATGCCCAGGAAGTAGAGACTGACCTAGTCGAATGAGCTGTAATCTTTTGAGGCGGAGTCCTACCCGACTCAACATAAGCATGATGAATCAAAGACTTTAACCAAGATGCCAAAGAAATGGCAGAAGCCTTCTGACCTTTCCTAGAACCAGAAAAGATAACAAATAGACTAGAAGTCTTTCGGAAATCTTTAGTAGCTTCAACATAATATTTCAAAGCTCTAACTACATCGAAAGAATGCAACGATCTTTCCTTAGAGTTCTTAGGATTAGGACACAATGAAGGAACTACAATTTCTCTACTAATGTTGTTAGAATTCACAACCTTAGGTAAAAATTTAAATGAAGTTCGCAAAACCGCCTTATCCTGATGAAAAATCAGAAAAGGAGACTCACAAGAAAGAGCAGATAATTCAGAAACTCTTCTAGCAGAAGAGATGGCCAAAAGAAACAAAACTTTCCAAGAAAATAATTTAATATCCAGCGAATGCATAGGTTCAAACGGAGGAGCTTGAAGAGCCCCTAGAACCAAATTCAAACTCCAAGGAGGAGAAATTGACTGAATAACAGGTTTTATACGAACCAAAGCTTGTACAAAACAATAAATATCAGGAAGACTAGCAATCTTTCTGTGAAAAAGAACAGAAAAAGCAGAGATTTGTCCTTACAAGGAACTTGCAGACAAACCTTTATCCAAACCATCCTGAAGAAACTGTAAAATTCTAGGAATTCTAAAAGAATGCCAAGAAAAAAGATGAGAAGAATACCAAAAAATGTAAGTCTTCCAGACTCGATAATATATCATCCTAGATACAGATTTACGAGCCTGTAACATAGTATTAATTACGGAATCAGAGAAACCTCTATGACTGAGAATCAAGCGTTCAATCTCCATACCTTCAAATTTAAGGATTTGAGATCCTGATGGAAAAAAGGACCTTGCGATAGAAGGTCTGGTCTTAACGGAAGAGTCCATGGTTGGCAAGTAGCCATCCGGACAAGATCCGCATACCAAAACCTGAGAGGCCATGCTGGAGCCACCAGCAGAATAAACGAACGCTCCTTTAGAATCTTGGAAATCACTCTTGGAAGAAGAACTAGAGGCGGAAAGATAATAAGCAGGATGATACTTCCAAGGAAGTGACAATGCATCCACTGCTTCCGCCTGAGGATCCCTGGATCTGGACAGCTGGAATACGGCACGTACATCGCAATATTAGGGAGCTGATTTCGAACTGAAAAAATTGATTTATTCATATGCATTATCCCAAATATAAAAACTGACTGTCTGAAATAAGGAACGTTGAACATCCTGAATCAAGGCAAATAAATGTTTAAACACATATATTTAGAACTTTATATAAAAGTGCCCAACCATAGCTTAGAGTGTCACAGAAAATAAGACTTACTTACCCCAGGACACTCATCTACATGTAGTAGAAAGCCAAACCAGTACTGAAACGAGAATCAGTAGAGGTAATGGTATATATAAGAGTATATCGTCGATCTGAAAAGAGAGGTAAGAGATGAATCTCTACGACCGATAACAGAGAACCTATGAAATAGACCCCGTAGAAGGAGATCATTGAATTCAAATAGGCAATACTCTCTTCACATCCCTCTGACATTCACTGCACACTGAGAGGAAAACCGGGCTCCAGCTTGCTGCGAAGCGCATATCAACGTAGAATCTAGCACAAACTTACTTCACCACCTCCATGGGAGGCAAAGTTTGTAAAAACTGATTTGTGGGTGTGGTGAGGGGTGTATTTATAGGCATTTTGAGGTTTGGGAAACTTTGCCACTCCTGGTAGGAATGTATATCCCATACGTCACTAGCTCATGGACTCTTGCTAATTACATGAAAGAAATGAAGATTTATCAGTATCAATCTCTGAAACAGAATCCTCTGAACCAGAAAAATCATTATCAGAAACAGAATCAGAAAGATGATGTTCATTTAAAAATTCATCTGAAAAATGAGAAGTTTTAAAAGACTTTTTACGTTTACTGGAAGGAGGAATAACAGACATAGCCTTCCTAATAGATTTAGAAACAAAATATCTTATGTTAACAGGAACACCCTGAGTATTAGATGTTGATGGAACAGCAACAGGTAATGGAACATTACTAAAGGAAATATTATATGCATTAGAAAGTTTGTCATGACATTCATCACAAACAACAGCCGGAGGAACAGATACCACAAGTTTACAACAAATACACTTAACTTTGGTAGATCCAGCATCAGGCAGCGATTTTCCAGAAGTAGCTTCTGATTCAGGGTCAATCTGAGACATCTTGCAATATGTAATAGAAAAAACAACATATAAAGCAAAATTGATCAAATTCCTTAAATGACAGTTTCAGGAATGGGAAAAAATGCCAATGAACAAGCTTCTAGCAACCAGAAGCAAATAAACAATGAGACTTAAATAATGTGAAGACAATAATGACGCTCATATTTTTTAGCGCCAAAAAAGATGCCCACATTATTTGGCGCCTAAATGCTTTTGGCGCCAAAAATGACGCCACATCCGGTGACGCCGACATTTTTGGCGCAAAAACGTAAAAAAAATGACGCAACTTCCGGCGACAAGTATGACGCCGGAAATGACAAAGAAAATTTTTGCGCCAAAAAAGTCAGCGCCAAGAATGACGCAATAAAATGAAGCATTTTCAGCCCCCGCAAGCCTAACAGCCCACAGGAAAAAAAGTCAAATTTTTAAGGTAAGAAAAATTGATTATTCATATGCATTATCCCAAATAATGAAACTGACTGTCTGAAATAAGGAATATCGAACATCCTGAATCAAGGCAAATAAATGTTTAAACACATATATTTAGAACTTTTATATAAAAGTGCCCAACCATAGCTTAGAGTGTCACAAAAAATAAGACTTACTTACCCCAGGACACTCATCTACATGTAGTAGAAAGCCAAACCAGTACTGAAACGAGAATCAGTAGAGGTAATGGTATATATATGAGTATATCGTCGATCTGAAAAGGGAGGTAAGAGATGAATCTCTACGACCGATAACAGAGAACCTATGAAATAGACCCCGTAGAAGGAGATCATTGAATTCAAATAGGCAATACTCTCTTCACATCCCTCTGACATTCACTGCACACTGAGAGGAAAACCAGGCTCCAGCCTGCTGCGAAGCGCATATCAACGAAGAATCTAGCACAAACTTACTTCACCACCTCCACGGGAGGCAAAGTTTGTAAAACTGATTTGTGGGTGTGGTGAGGGGTGTATTTATAGGCATTTTGAGGTTTGGGAAACTTTGCCCCTCCTGGTAGGAATGTATATCCCATACGTCACTAGCTCATGGACTTACTAATTACATGAAAGAAAGGAACAATACTTTCCATGAAAGTAATTAAATGTCCAAAGAATGCATATGCTCAAACGGAAGAGCCTGTTAAGCCCTCAGAACCAAATTAAGACTCCAAGGAGGAGAAATTGGCTTAATGACAGGCTTGATACAAACCAAAGCCTGAACAAAACAATGAATATCATAAAGATTAGCAAATTTTTTTGTGAAACAGCACAGAAAAAGCAGAGATTTTTCCTTTCAAGGAACTTGCAGACAAAACCTTATGAAGAAACGATAAAATCCTAGGAATTCTAAAAGAATGCCAAGAGAAATTATGAGAAGAGCATCATAAGATATAAGTCTTCCAAACTCGATAATAAATCTTTCTAGACACAGATTTACAAACCTGCAACATAGTATTAATCACTGAGTCAGAGAAACCTCTATGACTAAGCGTTTTAATTTCCATACCATCAAATATAATAATTTGATTTCCTGACGGAAAAAACAAATCTTAAGATATAAGGTCTGGCCTAAATGGAAGTGACCAAGGTTGGCAACTGGACATCCGAACAAGAACCATATACCAAAACCTGAGCGGCCATTCTGGAGCCACCAGCAGCACAAACGATTGCTCCATGATGATTTTGAAAAATCACTCTTAAAAAGAAGAACCAGAAGGAGCAAAAATATAGGCAGATTGATAACTCCAAGGAAGTGTCAATGCATACACTGTTTCGGCCTGAGGATCCCCGGACCTTAATAGATACCCGGGAACTTTTCTTGTTTAGATGAGATGCCATCAGAACTATTACTGGAAACCCTCACATCAGAACAATTTGAAAAAACACATCTGGGTAAAGAGACCATTCTCCCGGATGTAAAGCTTGATTGACAGAGATAATCTGCTTCCCAATTGTCTAAACCTGGGATATGGATCGCAAAAATTAGACAGGAGCTGGATTTAGCCCAATCAAGTATCTGAGATACTTCTTTCACAGCCTAAAGACTGAGAGTCCCACCCTGATGATTGACATACGCCACAGTTGTGACATTGTCTGTCTGAAAAACAATAACGTCTCTCTCTTCAAAAAGAAGCCAAAACTGACGAACTCTGAGAATGCACAGAGTTCCAAAATATTGAATGGTAGTCTCGCCTCCTGAGATTTCCAAACCCCTTGGCTGACAGAGATCCCCAGACAGCCTCCCAACCTAAAAGACTCGCATCTGTAGTGATCAAAGTCCAGGTTGGATGAATCGAAGAGACCCGTAGAACTATATGATGGTGATCTAACCACCAAATCAAAGATAGTTGAACATTGGAATTCAAAGATATTAAAAATGATATCCTAGAATCCCTGCACCATTAATTCAGCATAAAAAACTGGAAAGGTTTCATATGAAAATGAGCAAAGAAAATTGACTCCAATGCTGCAACCATGAGACCTAAAACTTCCATGCATATAGCTACTGAAGGAAATAATAGAGACTAAAGTTTCCGACAAACTGAACCCAATATAATTGTCTCCTGTCTGTTAGAGACAAAGACATTGACACAATCTATCTGGAAACCTAAAAAAAGGTGACCCTTGTCTGAGCAACCAAGGATCTTTTGATAAAAAGATCCTCCAACCATGTCTTAGAAGAAACAACAAAAGTTGAATCGTATGAGATTCTGCAGAACGAAAAGACTGAGCCAGTACCACGAGATCGTCCAAATAAGGAAACACTGAGAACCTTGAAAAGATTCTCAGAGCTGTCGCTAGACCAGAAGGAAAAGCAACAAATTGGTAATGCTTGTCAAAAAAAGAGAATCTCAGAAAATGAAAATAATCTGAATGAAAACAGAAGAAGATATGTATCTATTGTAAACAAATAATGCCCTTACTGACCAAAAAGGCAGAATAGACCATATAAACACCATTCTGAAAGAAGGAACTCTTATATGACAAATCAAAAAGATTTTCTATCTTTGGGACAATGAATAGTTTTGAACAAAACCCCAAACCCTGTTCCTGAAATGGAACTGGTATGAATACCCCAGATAACTCCAGGTCTGAGCAGCGCCTTGAGACCCCAACGGGTAACCAGCCGCGCCTCACAAGTACCCAACACATACAGGTCTGAAACATACTTCAGAAAAGTGTGAGCCTTTACTGAAATAGCTGGAATATGCTAGAGAGAAAAAAACTTCTCACAGGCGGTTTTACTCTGAATCCTATTCAGTACCCCAATTTAAGAAGTTTGGACCGAATTGAACCAAACAAATTTAAAAAAAGTCAAAAACTTGCCCCTTACCAGCTAAGCTGGAATAAAAAAAGGCACCTACATGCAAATTTGGGGGGCTGACTTTGATCTTTTAAATAGCTTAAATTCATTCCATGTTGAAGAAAGCTTCCAATTATAAACATGTTACTTGGGGAAGAATTAGGATTCCGTTCCTTATTAAGAAAAAACTAATATAAGCTTAAGATTTACTCTTAGAACACAATCTTGAAGCAAGAAAAAACTCCCTTCCCCAGAGTAACAGATGGAAAAAATTGAATCCAATTGTGAACCAAATAATCAATTACCTTGGAAAAAAAGAAATATGAATTTTAGAAATCAAATTAGCATTCCAAGATTAAGTCACAAAGTTCTTCTAGCTAAAAATAGCTAAAGACATAGATTAAACCTCAATTGTGAAAATATCAAAAAAATGACGACACAAATGAAATTATTAGCATGTTGATCAACTTAACAATGCTAAAACAAATCATAATCCGATACTTGTTGCACTAAAGTATCCAACCAGAAAGTTGAAGCATTTGCAACATCAGCCAAATAAATTGCAGGCCTAAGAAAAGGACCTGAAATAAAATAATTTTCCTTAAATAAGATACAAGTTTCCCATCTGAAGGAAAAAAATAAATACTATTTTCTATAGGAATAGTATTATGTTTAGCAAGAGTAGAGATAGCCCCATTAACTTTGGGGATCTTCCTCAAAACTTTAAACTAACTGCCGGCAAAGGATACAATTTAAAAACCTTAAAGAAGGAATAAAAGAAGTCCCAGGCCTATTCCATTCCCTAGTATCATGAACTGGGAAAAAAACCTCTGAAGAAACCACAGGAGGTTAATGAGCAGAATTTAAATGTTAGCAAGTCTTAAATTAAGAGAACTAGACTCCTCAATATCCAATATAATCAACACCCTTTCAACAACGAATGTACTCTATTTAAAAATAAAAAAGTAGATTTGTTAGTGTCAAATATCTGATGAAGTATATTCTAAATGAGAAAAAACATCATCAGAGAAGGATAATTCAGTATGTTGTCGGTCATTTAAAAATTCATCAACTAAATGAGAAGTTTAAAAAAAGACCTATAAATTTTATTAGAAGGTGGGATGTCAGACAAAGTCTTTATGATAGAATCAGAAAAACATTCTCATAGATTCCTAGGTATATCTTGTACATTAGATGTGAAAAGAATAGCAATAGATAATGCATAAATACTAATGGACTCTGCATGTAAAAGTTTATCATGATAACTTATTACAAATCATAGCTAAAGATAAAATTCATAACATTAAAATAAATGAACTTAGCTTTGGTAGGACTGATATCAGTCATCAGGAATCCAACAGTATTTTCTGATACAGGAACAGTTTTTGGAATATCTTGCAATATGTAATAGAAAAACAACATATAAAGCAAAATTATCAAATTCCTTAAATGACAGTTTCAGGAATGGGAAAAAATGCAAACAGAACAAGCCTCTAGAAACCAGAAGCAACTAAAAAGTGAGACTTAAATAATGTAAAAAAATGGCGCCAAGTATGACGCCCAAATATATTTTGGCGCCAAAAACGTTTGTAATAAACACGAGAGACGAAAATGACGCAACTACGTGAAAACTTCCGGTGTCAACTACGACGCCGGAAATTACATCATTGACGGCAGACAAACGTCAATCTCGCGCCAAAAAAGTCTCAAGCCAAAAATGACGCAATAAATTTGCACCCGCGAGCCTAACAGCCCGCAATTTAAAGGAAAAAAGTCAATTGAAAATTTTAGGTAAGAAAAATATTTCATTCATATGCATTTTCCCCAAAAAATGAAACTGACCGTCTGAAAGAAGGAAAATAAACTGATTGACCTGAATCATGGCAAATATAAGTATAAAACATATATTTAGAACTTTATATATAAAGTGCCAAACCATAGCTGAGAGTGTCATAAATAAAATAAGACTTACTTACCCAAAGACACTCATCTACATAAAGTAGATAGCCAAACCAGTACTGAAACGAGAATCAGTAGAGGTAATGGTATATAAGAGTATATCGTCAATCTGAAAAGGGAGGTAGGAGAAGAAATCTCTACGACCGATAACAGAGAACCTATGAAATAGATCCCCTAGAGGAAGACCATGGTATTCAAATAGGCAATACTCTCTTCACATCCCTCTGACATTCACTGCACTCTGAGAGGAAAACCGGGCTTCAGCCTGTTGTGAAACGCATATCAACGTAGAAATCTAGCACAAACTTACTTCACCACCTCCATTGGAGGCAAAGTTTGGAAAACTGAATTGTGGGTGTGGTGAGGGGTGTATTTATAGGCATTTTGAGGTTTGGGAAACTTTGCCCCTCCTGGTAGGAATATATATCCCATACGTCACTAGCTCATGGACTCTTGCCAATTACATGAAAGAAATCATAAATATTTTCTATATGATAATGGAAAAAAAATTTGGGTTTCATGTCCCTTTGACAATCGGGCTCGAGTGTTAATTGCCCTAGAAGTAGGTTTTTAGCGCGCGTCTGGTTGCACTCGTATTATGAGTTGAAAGTAAACGTTTTTCACTCGCACGCTAACGCAACGCTCGTAAAAAGCCTAATTTAGCATATTCCCCATTGGAGCAAAGAAAAGTTGAAAAAAAACCTAACACCCTACTCGTGTGAAAACACATTCTCATATTCTCATGTGCGTGAACCCGACATGAAACTATGAATATTTCACATTCAAATGTTCTTCACATAGAATATGTTGTATTTATTAATAAATACATATTTCTAATTTTCTACATATATATGTATTTTGCACAACTATATATCTATATAATTATATACAGTGCCCTAGAAATGGCAAGTATCACATTAAAGGGATGTAAACTCATTTACTTTACAATTTCATATTTACACTGCTATAGGTATATATGATCAAACCGCATTATTCTTTTTTTTATATTTATATGTAATTTATCCTCAATTTTCCTAATGTTTTGTAACCTGTTTTGCTCCGCATCTCCCCGCCTCGCTCCGCCCCTCTTATATGTCCGTAACAACACTATGTCCTTTGTCCTCTCTCTTCACGTCATACTGATTGCTCGTTCCCGATATTCTAATTTTTAACGCATGCACATTCGTTTGTATCTAACGCATGCGCAATGTCTATCTACCTGTCAACCGCGATCCCCCGCCGCAATCCCTAATAAATATTTAACCCCTAAACCGCCGCTCCCGGACCCCGCCGCCACCTACATTAACTACCCCCTAATGTGATCCCCCTACACCGTCGCCAACTATATTAAACTACCCCCTAAAGTGAGCCCCTTACACCGCCGCCATCTACCTTACCTACCCACTAAAGTGAGCCCCTTACACCGCCGCCATCTACCTTACCTACACCCTAAAGTGAGCTCCTACCCCACCGCCATCTATTTTAAAATGATTAACCCCTAATTTAATCCCCCTACCCCGCCGCCAGCTATATTAAATTAATTAACCCCTAATTTAATCCCCCTACCCCGCCGCCAGCTATATTAAATTATTTAACCCCTAAAATACTAAAGTATCCCTACCACTAAACCTAAATCTAACCCTACAAATAGCCCTGAGAAGGGCTTTTTGCGTGGCATTACCCCAAAGTAAACTGCTCTATTGCCAACCCTTAAAATGGCTTTTTTCGGGGCATGCCCCAAAGAAAACTGCTCTTTTACCAGCCCTTAAAAGGGCTTTTGGTGGGGCTTTGTCACAAAGTAATCAGCTCTTTTGCATCTAATCTACATCCCCCTACACCGCGGCCACCTATAATAAATGTATTAACCCCTAATTTAATCCCCCTACACCGCCGCCGCCTATATATAACACATTAACCCCTAATCTAATCCCCCTACACCGCCGCCAGCTATATTAACCCTAATTATATTAGGGTTAATATAGTTAATATAGTTATTATATTATATCTATTAACTATATTAACCCTAATTATATTAGGGTTAATATAGTTAATATCGTTATTATATTATCTATATATTAAGTATAATAACCCTATCTAACTCGAACATCCCTAACTAAACTCTTATTAAAATAAATCTAATATTAATATTATTAATTAATATATTCCTATTTAAATCTAAATACTTACCTATAAAATAAACCCTAACGGCTAGATTTAGAGTTTTGTCGGTAACGACCCGCGTAGCTAACGCTGGCTTTTTTCTGGCCGCACCTTTTAAATAACTCTGGTATTGAGAGTTCACAGAATGGCTGCGTTTGGCTCCAAAAAAGGAGCGTAGAGCATATTTAACGCCACTGCAACTCTCGATACCAGAGTTGCTTACGGACGCGGCCAGCCTCAAAAACGTGCTCGTGCACGATTCCCCCATAGAAAACAATGGGGCAGTTTGAGCTGAAAAAAAAACATAACACCTGCAAAAAAGCCGCGTTCAGCTCCTAACGCAGCCCCATTGTTGTCTATGGGGAAACACTTCCTACGTCTGCACCTAACACCCTAACATGTACCCGAGTCTAAACACCCCTAACCTTACACTTATTAACCCCTATTCTGCCGCCCCCGCTATCGCTGACCCCTGCATATTATTCTTAAACCCTAATCTGCCGCTCCGTAAACCGCCGCTACTTACATTATCCCTATGTACCCCTAATCTGCTGCCCCTAACACCGCCGACCCCTATATTATATTTATTAACCCCTAATCTGCCCCCCACAACGTCGCCTCCACCTGCCTACACTTATTAACCCCTAATCTGCCGACCGCAAAGCGCCGCTATTATAATAAAGTTATTAACCCCTAATCCGCCTCACTAACCCTATAATAAATAGTATTAACCCCTAATCTGCCCTCCCTAACATCGCCGACACCTAACTTCAAACATTAACCCCTAATCTGCCGACTGGAGCTCACCGCTATTCTAATAAATGTATTAACCCCTAAAGCTAAATCTAACCCTAACACTAACACCCCCCTAAATTAAATATAATTTAAATCTAACGAAATAAATTAACTCTTATTAAATAAATTATTCCTATTTAAAGCTAAATACTTACCTGTAAAATAAATCCTAATATAGCTACAATATAAATTATATTTATATTATAGCTATTTTAGGATTTATATTTATTTTACAGGTAACTTTGTATTTATTTTAACCAGGTACAATAGCTAAAATAGTTAAAATAATTACAAAATTACCTGTAAAATAAAACCTAACCTAAGTTACAATTAAACCTAACACTACACTATCAATAAATTAATTAAATAAAATACCTACAATTACCTACAATTAAACCTAACACTACACTATCAATACATTAATTAAATACAATATCTACAAATAAATACAATGAAATAAACTAACTAAAATACAAAAAATAAAAAAGAACTAAGTTACAAAAAATAAAAAAATATTTACAAACATCAGAAAAATATTACAACAATTTTAAACTAATTACACCTACTCTAAGCCCCCTAATAAAATAACAAAGACCCCCAAAATAAAAAAATGCCCTACCCTATTCTAAATTACTAAAGTTCAAAGCTCTTTTACCTTACCAGCCCTGAACAGGGCCCTTTGCGGGGCATGCCCCAAAGAATTCAGCTATTTTGCCTGTAAAAAAAACACATACAATACCCCCCCCCCAACATTACAACCCACCACCCACATACCCCTAATCTAACCCAAACCCCCCTTAAATAAACCTAACACTAAGCCCCTGAAGATCTTCCTACCTTATCTTCACCATACCAGGTTCACCGATCGATCCAGAAGAGCTCCTCCGATGTCCTGATCCAAGCCCAAGCAGGGGGCTGAAGATGTCCATGATCCGGCTGAAGTCATCATCCAAGTGGGAGCTGAAGAGGTCCATGATCCGGCTGAAGTCATGATCCAAGCGGGAGCTGAAGAGGTCCATGATCCGGCTGAAGTCTTCTATCAACGGCATCTTCAATCTTCTTTCTTCCGGATCCATCTTGCAGACCTCCGACGCGGAACATCCTGCTGGCCCGACGGACTACCGACGAATGAAGGCTCCTTTAAGGGACATCATCCAAGATGGCGTCCCTCGAATTCCGATTGGCTGATAGGATTCTATCAGCCAATCGGAATTAAGGTAGGAAAATTCTGATTGGCTGATGGAATCAGCCAATCAGAATCAAGTTCAATCCGATTGGCCGATCCGATCAGCCAATCAGATTGAGCTCGCATTCTATTGGCTGATCGGATCAGATCGGATCGGATAGAATCCTATCAGCCAATCGGATTGAACTTGATTCAATCAGCCAATCAGATTTTTCTACCTTAATTCCGATTGGCTGATAGAATCCTATCAGCCAATTGGAATTCGACGGACGCCATCTTGGATGACGTCATTTAAAGGTACCTCATTCCTCGTTCAGTCTTCGTGCCGGATGGATGCTCCGCGGCGGAGGAGCGAAGAAAGAAGATTGAAGATGCCGCTTTGCTGGAAGACATCACCGGATGGAAGAAGACTCTCTGCAGCTTGATTGAAGACATCGCCCGGATCGGATGAAGAGTTCTGCTCGGCTGGGTGAATACAAGGTAGGGAGATCTTCAGGGGGGTAGTGTTAGGTTTATTTAAGGGGGGGTATGTGGGTGGTGGGTTGTAATGTTGTAATGTTGGGGGGTGGTATTGTGTTGTTTTTTTTCAGGCAAAAGAGCAGTTTTCTTTGGGGCATGCCCCGCAAAAGGCCCTTTTAAGGGCTGGTAAGGTAAAAGAGCTAACTTTTTTAATTTAGAATAGGGCAGGGAAATTTTTTTATTTTGGGGGTTTATTATTTTATTAGGGGGCTTAGAATAGGTGTAATTAACTTAAAAATCTTGTAATCTTTTTTTTATTTTTTGTAATTTAGTGTTTGTTTTTTGTGTAATTTAGTTTAGATTATTTTATTGTATTTTAGTTTAGATATTTGTAGTTTATTTAATTTATTGATAGTGTAGGTGTATTTGTAACTTAGGTTAGGATTTATTTTACAGGTAAATTGGTAATTATTTTAACTAGGTAGCTATTAAATAGTTATTAACTATTTAATAGCTATTGTACCTAGTTAAAATAAATACCAAGTTACCTGTAAAATAAATATAAACCCTAAAATAGCTACAATGTAATTATTAATTACATTGTAGCTATCTTAGGGTTTATTTTATAGGTAAGTTTTTAGATTTAAATAGGAATATTTTAATTAATAATATTAATATTAGATTTATTTTAATAAGAGTTTAGTTAGGGATGTTCGAGTTAGATATGGTTATTATACTTAATATATAGATAATATAATAACGATATTAACTATATTAACCCTAATATAATTAGGTTTAATATAGTTAATATATATAATATAATAAATATATTAACTATATTAACCCTAATATAATTAGGGTTAATATAGTTAATATAGCTGGCGGCGGTGTAGGGGGATTAGATTAGGGGTTAATGTGTTTAATATAGGCGGCGGAGGTGTAGGGGGATTAAATTAGGGGTTAATACATTTATTATAGGTGGCGGCGGTGTAGGGGGATGTAGATTAGATGCAAAAGAGCTGATTACTTTGTGACAAAGCCCCGCCAAAAGCCCTTTTAAGGGCTGGTAAAAGAGCAGTTTTCTTTGGGGCATGCCCCGCAAAAAGCCCTTTTAAGGGCTGGCAATAGAGCAGTTTACTTTGGGGTAATGCCACGCAAAAAGCCATTTTCAGGGCTATTTGTAGGGTTAGACTTAGGTTTAGTGGTAGGGATAGTTTAGTATTTTAGGGGTTAAATAATTTAATATAGCTGGCGGCGGGGTAGGGGGATTAGATTAGGGGTTAAATAATTTAATATAGCTGGCGGCGGGGTAGGGGGATTAGATTAGGGGTTAAATAATTTAAATATAGCTGGCGGCGGGGTAGGGGGATTAAATTAGGGGTTAATAATTTTAAAATAGATGGCGGCGGGTAGGGGCTCACTTTAGGGGGTAGGTAAGGTAGATAGCGGCGGGGTAGGGGCTCACATTAGGGGGTTATAGATTTAATATAGCTGGCAGCGGGGTCCGGGAGCGGCGGTTTAGGGGTTAATAACTTTATTAGGTGGCGGCGTGGTCCGGGAGCGGCGGTTTAGGGGTTAATAACTTTTTTTAGTGTTAGGATAGTGAAACATAACCTAAGACGCATGCGTTAAATCGAACGTGCACGCGCAAATTCTTAGACGGATTGAGAGGATGTTGATTGATTGTTAGGATCATCGGAAGTGATCGTTAGGGCGCATGCGCAAATAAATTGTACGGCAAAGAGCCTGTCTAGCGACTGGATAGATGATTGGACACAGGCAGGAAAAAGTAATGTGACGTCACGGTGGGCTGGCGATTTTACGGAACGGATATATTCTTTAGTTGTAAATTGTAAGTAAATGGCTATTTCATGTTTTTAGTGAAATTTCATGAGGAAATTTAATAATATTTGATAATATCTATAACATATTCACCCTATACTGAGTTTACCATCCCTTTAAAGATTTAACAAAGATTAATTTGTAATTGTTAAATAATGTATAATTGAATAATAAGTATCAACGGATTACAATATTTCACTACTTTTTCATAGATAAAACTAGGACCCTACTGTGTATAACATTATTCATAAGAAATGTGAGTCTCATACAACTATTACACATGCAGATTTTAGTCACAGTTCTCAAGTGAATATCGGCATCTAGTGGTTACAGTTAATATTGCATCTACATATCTGGATTTGAAGAAATCTCTTAAATTAAAGGGACATTAAACCCCCAAAAATTCTTTCATGATTCAGATAGAGAATACCATTTTTAAAAAGTTTCCAATTTACTTCTATTATCAAATTGCTTTCATTCTTATGTTATTCTTTGTTGAAGAGATACCTAGGTAGGTAGCATGCACATGCCTGAAGCACTACATGACAGGAAATAATGCTGCCATCTAGTTCTCCTGCTAATGTATAACATTGTTGCAAAATTGCTGCTATATAGTGCTGCAGACAAGTGCACACTCTTGAGCTTACATTTCTGCTTTTTAAAAAAGGATAACAAGAAAACAAATAAAAATTGATAAAAGAAGTTAGAAAGTTGTTTAAAATGTTATGTTCTATTTAAATCATGAAAGAAAAATGTTGGGTTTATGTCCCTTTAAGGATTTCAATGATACTATAGATTTGGTCACTTTTTATAAATGTGGGTGTTTTTTTACTTTATACAGGGGACATGGTTATATGTATTTATGAGTACATTAGTTTCAATTCCATACATGTATTTACTGAATGTTAGATATTTATACACTATTATTTTTGTTAAAGGTGACAGAATAATTTTGTTTGTTAACCCCTTAAGGACCGGGCACTTCAAAGACTTCCCCAAAAGACCAGAACATTTTTAGCATTTTTGCCATCACTACATTTAAACATAGAGCCTTTTTTATATTTACCTATCAAAACTATATCTTTTTTTTAGTAGGCATCCCAAATTATTGATCTAAACCCATTTTGGTATATTTCATGCCACCATTTCACCGCCAAATGCGATCAAATAAAAAAAAAATAACTTTTTCACAATTTTAGGTTTTTCACTGAAATTATTTACAAACAGCTTGTGCAATCATGGCACAAATGGTTGTAAATTCTACTCTGGGTTCAGAAATAGCAGACATATATGGCTTTGGCATTGCTTTTTGGTAATTAGAAGGCAGCTAAATGCTGCTGCGCACCACACTTGTATTATGCCCAGCAGTGAAGGGGTTAATTAGGTAGCTTGTAGGGTTAATTTTAGCTTTAGTGTAGAGATCAGCCTCCCAACCTGACACATCCCTCTCCCCCTGACCCCTCTCAAACAGCTCTCTTCCCTCCCCCACCCCACAATTGTCACCCCCATCTTAAGTACTGGCAGACTTTCTAAAATAAAACAATTTATGTAAGAACTTACCTGATAAATTCATTTCTTTCATGTAATTGGCAAGAGTCCATGAGCTAGTGACATATGGGATATACATTCCTACCAGGAGGGGCAAAGTTTCCCAAACCTCAAAATGCCTATAAATACACCCCTCACCACACCCACAAATCAGTTTAACGAATAGCCAAGTAGTGGGGTGATAAAATAAGGAGTAAAAAAAATAATTGTGCTTTTATACAAAAATCATAACCACCATAAAAAGGGTGGGCCTCATGGACTCTTGCCAATATGAAAGAAATTAATTTATCAGGCAAGTTCTTACATAAATTATGTTTTCTTTCATGTAATTGGCAAGAGTACATGAGCTAGTGATGTATAGGATAAAAATACCCAAGATGTGGAAGTCCACAGAAGAGTCACTAGAGAGGGAGGGATAAAATAACAACAGCTATTTCCACTGAGAAATTAAATCCACACAATAATTAAGTTTTTCTCAAAAAAACTTAAATCAAAAGCAGTAGAATCAAACTGAAACAGCTGCCTGAAGAACTTTTTCTACCAAAGACTGCTTCAGAAGAAGCAAATACAACAAAATGGTAAAAATATTAAAAGTATGCAAAGAAGACCAAATTACTGATTTGCAAATTTGATCAACCTAAGCTTCATTCTGAAAAAGCCCCAAAAATGGCGACTGAACTTAGTAGAATGAGCTGTAAATCTGAGGCGGAGCCTGCCCTGCCTCGAAATAAGCCTTGAAAAACAAAAACTTCAATCAGGATGCCAAAGAAATGGCAGAGGCTTCCTAATCTTTTCTGGAACCAGAAAAATTGCAAATAGACTAGAAGTCTTCTGAAATCCTAGTAACCTCAATATAGAATTATAAAGCTCTTACCACATCCAAAGGATGTATAGAACTCTCAAAAAAATCTTTAGGATTAGGACACAACGAAGGAACAACAATTTCTCTACTAATGTTGTTCAAATTCACAACCTTAGGAAAAAAAGAAGTCCACAAAACAACTTATCTAGATGGAAAAAAAACAGATAAGGAGACACACAAGAGAGAGCTGATAAATCAGAAACTTGTAGCAGAAGAGATAGTCAAAAGAAACGACACTTTCCAAGAAAGATAATCTTCAAAGAAAATATAGGCTCAAAAGAAAAGAGCCTGCAAAATCTTTAAACCAAAGAAGACTCCAAAAAGGAGAAATTAATAAATGAACAGGCTTGATACCAACCAAAGCCTGAACAAAACAGTGAATATCAGGAAGTTTAAACAAGCTTTCTAAAAAATAAAACAGAAAGAACAGAGATTTGTCCCTTCAAAAAATTTGCAGACAAACTTATCCAAACCATCCTGAAAAACTGTAAAATCCTAGGAATTCTAAAATAATGCCAAGAGAATTTATGAGAAGAACACTATAAAATGACTTCCGGTAGGAGGATCGAAGAGAAGGCAGCAGGCTATGTGAGCACCGTAAACCGTCTTGCAAAACCATCAATTTGTTTGCACCTTTTCTGCTTCCACGCATACGCCTTGCAGGATTGCTGTCTGGGGAAAGCACCAGGCTGTGTTTTCGGCCGTCATTGAAGCGTGAGGATCAAACTAACCCCCCTGACCACGGAAGTCAGAACAGAAGAGACCTAGAGCACAGACGCCATCTTGGATCCTGTCGCAGCTCCACGTGGAGGCAGAGAGGCCTCTAGTAACTTCTTAAGCGGCACAACTAACGAACGGAGCCTTTCATGCAGAGCCTCCGTGCTAGTTTCATAATACAGCGGAGGTAAAGGCTGAGGAAACTACGACCGAATAGTGTGTGGAGGAATAGACGCTACAAAGGGTAACATATACACCCATTGATACGTAAGAATATCAACTATACGGAACACATTTGTTATCTGAGCCCAATATGCTTCACTAGTGTTTATATTAAATTGCAAGAGGGTGGACTGCTTACAGCCTATATTGATATTGTTATTATAACGGTTTGAAAGAACACTGATACAAGGGCTTTGCTAGAGTCTTTGCAGTGCTATATTAGGCATCCGGAGTAGCAGATGTCCAGTTTAATTGCCTCCCTAAAAAAGATAACCACTGTTACATGGTGTCACTGACCTTCATCTCAGATGAATGGAAAGGTATAATAGCCGTCGGTACTGTCTCCATCATTACATATGTTACATGAAGTGCCTGCTTAAGGATACAAATATGATCTAATCTGAGACTGCTTGCTGAACCCCCCTCACCCTCAGTCCTGGATGAAGATTTATATATAGGGATGTCGCTTATACAATTACATGATCTGAACTCAAGCTATCTTTTTACTGCCGTTGTTCGTCCAGTTTAATTGCCTCCCTAAAAAAGATAACCACTGTTACATGGTGTCACTGACCTTCATCTCAGATGAATGGAAAGGTATAATAGCCGTCGGTACTGTCTCCATCATTACATATGTTACATGAAGTGCCTGCTTAAGGATACAAATATGATCTAATCTGAGACTGCTTGCTGAACCCCCCTCACCCTCAGTCCTGGATGAAGATTTATATATAGGGATGTCGCTTATACAATTACATGATCTGAACTCAAGCTATCTTTTTACTGCCGTTGTTCCTTTTTCATGTTTGTTGGACTGATCCTGCGGAGAATTTACATCACAGTTGAACATTGGTAGTTTCAATTTTTCTCCCCGCAAACACTCAGGGCTACTTGATTGCATATGCAGAAATACTATAGAAGTTTTCATAAAACTACTGACAAAATGGCGTAAAAAAACAAGAGCACTGATAAAAGAGCGAATGATCAAGCAGAAGTACATTCTGCTCCTGCGATCATAAGCGATCCAGAGGAATCCCTAACACCACAGGATACACACCCTATTGTGGCCCATATTTCTGCTTTGTTTCTTCTTAAAATTGAACAGTTACAGATGGGGGTTGAATCTCTGTCCACTGAATTTAAGCAATTTTCTAGAAGACTTACTCATGTCGAACATAGGGTCTCTGAGCATGAGGATCGTCACAGGGAGATGTCCACCTCGGTATCTACTTTACAGAAACAAAATTTAGATTTAAAAGCGCACCTGGATGACCTTGAGAACAGGTTGCAAAGAAACAATCAGCGGATAGTAGGAATGCCGGAGTCCGTGCAAAGCTCATCACTGCTACACTTCGCAGAAACACTACTACTGCAAGTACTCAAAGTACCGGACGCCAACGTCCCATGTGTGTAAGAGAGAGCACATAGAGTGGGCCAGCCGAGGTCAGAACAAATTAACAAAGAGACACCCAGACATGTCCTAATCAAATACTTGAATTTCAAGGATAAAGTGGAGCTGCTCAGAGCTTATCGTAAAGCAGGCCCTATTACCTTCAAAGGGAGGAGGCTATTGCTGTTTCAAGATTACTCCTCTGAGGTCACGAGAAAGCGACAAGAATTCTCACCTTACTGTAAACAACTGATTGATGGGGGAAGATCGGTGGCATTACTGTTCCCTGCCAAACTACGCTTACAGACAACTAATGGCCCAAAGTTTTTTGACTCACCAAAACAGCTTCAGTTGTTCCTACAAGCCGAGGACAGAGATTCGGGTACAGACAAGTCTGTGGCACAGCCAGAAGCCACAGATCGGCATCCATGAACTGAACAGTACACCCGGCATCCAAGATAGTTAGAACCAAGATCTGAGACTAAATTAGCAGAATGCTAAAACCATAATGGAGACATTGTGAGAGTCATGGATACATCCCCCATATTTGTTTCCCTGTTCTCTTTTTTACTCCTATAACACAAGAGGGGGTGGGAATTAAGCTAAGCACCAAATGGTAGTGTTAACTCCTAACCTGTTATGTTGATGTTTATTGTTTCAATTATGTGTTTTTTTTCTGTTTGCAGTAATGGCTCAAGGAAGTTTCTAACCCTGCTTCTTGAAAGAGGCATGAAAAGTCTTTGGGAAGTGCAAAATTCCTCCAAGGGATTCAGGTTGAGTACCCTGACTGTAAAATATACATGTAATCAGCAAGTGTTTTGCCTCATCAAATCTTTTCATATGTACCTAGTCTATGATAGTCTGCTTGTACACGTTACCACCCCCTGACGAACACAATGGCTAACAAATATAAACATAGTCACTTGGAATGTGGGGGGAGACACCTCCCCTATTAAAAGAAAGTGCATATTGAAACTACTTAGGAATAAAGGGGCAGATATTGCTAATCTAAAAGAAACACATCTTAACATAGAAGAACACACTAAAATGAAACAGGGTTGGGTACAGGAGGTCATTAGTTCTTTCTCAGGGAGTAGAGCTAGGGGGGTGGAAATTCTGTTCAGAAAGGGTTATCTTATAAAATTTTACATAAGGGACTAGATGCGGAGGGTCAATATCATACATCTAGAACTAGGTGATGCCTCCCTAGCACTGGTAGGAGTGTATGGCCCAATCAATAACAAGGACATCTTTTGGATGAAACTGCAAAACAACTTTTGAAATCTGCGCACCTCCCACTTATAGTGGGGGGAGACTTTAATATAGCACCCCACATCCCCCTAGATAGATTTAAAAACCCGGCCCTTACACCGTTTAAAATATCACTTGGAACAAACTTAAAAAGAGAAACAAGAATTCTTACATTTCAAAAGGGTCTTGGACTGGTCAACATTTGGCGCTCCCGCAAACCCAGAGGTCGGGGGCTTCACTGGTATCCCTCCCTCTAAATATACACTGTCCTGAATAGACTATTTCCTGGTTTCCAGGACCTTAAATACACATGTTGTCAACATCAAAAATGACATGGTCACACTATCAGACCATACCCCAGTCAAATTGACTATTAATACTAAAAAAAGACCCACCAAAAGAGAATAGATGTTTTTTCCCCCACCTACTGTACTTATACAAAGACCCAAATCTGTTGAACTACTTAATAGGAGAATGGCATGCATACCACACTATTAACATACAACATCTCCAAAACCCTTTACTATTCTGGGAAGCTGCAATAGCAGTCTTTAGAGGTGTAATTACAAATTATGCTGCTGGCATTCATAAAAGGTCTAAGGCAAAGGATGAATTATTATTTAAACAGTTGATCAATGCCCAAAATAAGTCACCTAGTGTAAGTAATAGGAACAATTTCAAACAAGTTAAGCTGACTAGAGACAATCTGCTATTGCAAAAAACATTAAAAACTAACACCAAGATGCAGGCAAGGTTTTATCGGTTTGGGAACAAAACTGGTAGCTCTCGCACTATTAACTAGACTGACTAGGCCGCCAAATGTTATACAGGCCATACGAGGTGTGGGTACAATATATACACGTACTGAGGAAATACAAAAGTTCTTCACTGAGTATTACACCAATCTCTATAGCCCACAGGAAACACATAAAGACAAAGTAGATGCATTCTGGAATAATCTGCCCCTGCTAAAACTCACAGAAATCCAACTACAGACATTGAATGCTCCTATCACGGTGACCGAAGTAAGTAGGGTTATACAAAATCTCCCCTTAGGTAAAACTCCTGGCCCTGACAGTATGCCAGCAGAGTTTTATAAATTGTTGAGAAACAAAATTTCAGGAACTTTAACAAACATGTATAATAATATGGTCACCGGACACATTAAGCCCAACCACAGATTCACCGAGGCTCATATCAGTATCATACTAAAACCTGGGAAAGATCCATTAAAGCCGGAATCGTATAGTCTGATTTCCCTGCTAAATACAGACTACAAGTTACTGACTAAAATACTAGCAACTAGATTAGGTTCAGTTTTGCCGTCATTAATACACAAGGACCAAACGGGATTTATACAGGGCAGATCCTCAGTTAAAAATATTAGAAAGGTCCAATTAAATCTTTCATATTTCTGGAAAAATAGAAACGACCCTAACTTGTTAAAACACTCTAAAGCATGTATTCTAGCACTTGATGCCGAAAAGGCTTTTGATAAAGTAATATGGGAATATTTATTCTTGACGCTAGAGAAATTTGATTTCACAGGCAATATTCTCCAAGTTATCCAAAATATATACCAAGACCCGGTGGCAGCAGTCATAATAAATGGGAGAATTGCCCCAGCCTTCTGATTACATAGGGGTACGAGACAGGGGTGCCCTCTCTCTCTGCTCCTATTTGATCTAGCAATAGAACCCCTAGCCAAAGTCTATCAAGAGAAAACCGAGGGACTAAAAATAGGTACCTCGACCATGCACCTATAATTATATGCTGATATGATCCTATTCATCCCAGATCCGAGGTCCAATCTCCCGAAATTAATGGCACTTATTCAGAAGTTTGGTGCTATGTCTGGTTACCTTGTAAACCAGGATAAATCTGAACTGATTTAGCTAACTCGAAATAACCCTCAGGATACATTTGGATTCGATTTTAGGGTCCTTACCACCGAATTCACATATTTGGGAATCAAGTTATCACCAAACCCAAGTCACTGGTATACTATTAACTACACCCCTATCATCAAAAAAGTCAGTAATCAAATTGAAAGCTGTAGGGGTTTGCCCCTTTCGTTTTCTGGCCATACAAATAAAGCCATGTTCGTTAGCAGTCCTCCCCCATCTGACTTTGCAGCAACTCCGTCATGTGGGGGACCTACTCCCAGTGACAGGACCCCTAAGAGCCTGGTGTTCACTATGTAAGTGATTCAAGATTCCACAGACTTGCACTAGATACTTACCACTCCAAGGGAACCCTAATTTCATAGCAGGTCTTACTACCAAACCTTTCCGAATTTGGCAGCAACAGGGGCCGCAAAATATCTAACATATCCTAGATGATACAGACAATATGATCAAAAGTTTTAGAATGATACGAACCCAGTACTCTTTGCCGCACCACTTTGCATATTTACAAGCGAGACATTATGTTGCTAACTTCTTACAGACAGGGGATATTCTCCAAAAGACGTGTCCAATAGTACAATTAGTTTCCTTGTTCACACAGGGAGTATACTCTCTCTCCAATATATAAGCTATTATTGGAGCCTAACAATACTCAGGTTCTCACAAATATAGCTGAAAAATGGGCCTCATCTTTGGGAACGCCAGTGAATTTAGGGCTAATACAAACTAGTATAATAACACTACGCAAAAGTACGCTGTCACAAGATCTAAGGGACTCACACATTAGATTACTGCATGAAGCCTATATAACTCCCAAGATATACCAGAAGTGGGCACCACACACAGAGAATATATGCCCTAAATATCAAAAAGAAAACCCTGATTTGACACATCTACTAAGGCACTGTCCGCGCCTTGTACTAGCACACCAAATGAACAGTGGCACTACACAGGCTTTTCCTCTAGTAATATATATGTGTATGCATAGGCTATTCTATGTTATTCAACCTATAACTGATAGGAGGAAATGGTGCTTGTGCATAAATATTAATCCAAACACAAAGGAAACTAGATATAAGGAATACCACGTCTCCCAAAGTATGCACTTCTAGCACTCTGGGCCCTGAACTAGAGGGCGGAATACCCCAACAGGATGATTAAAATATAACCTTTAGGGGGGAGGAGCCAACTCTGAAGCTGATCAGTCGCATACTCTTAAAGCTCCTGGTATACTATAATAGAACGCAAATTTAGCGACTGATCCAGCTAAAAAAAGTGGATATTCTTGTAGACCAGACACTCTAGCAGACAGATGCATTAAATTTCATGGTGAGCTGGGTGTCACTGAGGAGATTTAACAACCTGGGTGTGATTGTGAATGAGGACCGCTACTTGGAGCAGCCATCTTGCGGCCTGTACAGGGCTAGAGGGGTAGAACAAGACCAGCTACAACCTATTATTATATCCCCTGGTTTAGGCGACTATTTCCCTGCTGCACTATGGAGCCCCCGGAGGCCATTATGGAGGAAATCTACAATTTTTTGGATACGTGCCATGAGTCGCTTGAACACCCCTTTGAGCTACCGCCCCGGCAACTAGAAGCCGCAAACCACATGGAACAAGTTGCTTACCCTTTCCTTACCCCGCACGCGGCTGAGGTAGAGCCTGTGAAAGCGGCAGCTCCGTTTATAACGCAGTGGGATACCGCAGATCAAGCTACAGAGGACTGCCCGACTATTGCTAGTGCTGCTCCCAGGGCACTGATTACAATGGACCGCTGTACTGCGGTACGATACCTTATGGCCGCGGCACACACGAAGAGGACACGTCCTCAATCAGAAGCGGAGCTGCCTCACACCTATCATTTCTGGATATCAGTGCTGGAAAAGGGAAACACGGTTATTGTGGCGGGACTTGAGATCAATATACCGGCTACTCTAACTTGTCAGCTCGGGGCTTTTATTTTGGCGGTAGGGAAATCAGAGCTGGGGACTTTTCTCCCCCACCAGGTTCCAGCGGTGAGTAAGGAGAAGACATATTGCTCTATCTTTGTTCTGACCCCGATGTTAGTGTTGCAGCAGTACAAAGTTGGTGTTGGATAGAGGAGACTTGCTGCGGGTTAAACTCTGTTCAGAGCAGGGTGGTGAACAGTGGAATCCCAGTACTGCCATAATGCCCACAGATCAATGACCTGAACATGGAGGACGCTTTATCTTACAAAATTCCTGACCCAACATTCGCGTTTACAATGTTTGCTGTTCCACTGGCATAGAACATTACTCACACAGGGAGTAAAAACAAGTCACTTTTTCACAGATTATATTTTGCAGTCCCTCTCCTTCAGTGTTAACACCGTCTACAACGACTCCTTAACGATGCCTGGTTGTCATCTGTGGCTAATACATTTGGTCACGGATATGCTAGTTTTGAATTTGTCTATACACTGTAAACGCCAGAGTATTTTGTCGGCACATTGTGTTCTGTTCTAGTGTATATTGGTTTAAAAACAAAATTAAAAAAAAAAATGCCTTTTTCATAACTGCATAACCTCTGTTGAGTCATAAACACATGTCAATTCTAGCGCTCGCAAAAATATGACTGCCTCTCTACTACAAGGACATCCTATTTTACCTACATGGTCCAGTTTTTGGGTTGAAATTGCTTACAGTCTACTTGCACTCATAGAGTTATTAATATAATTTGGATCTAACACTATCCCTATGTACTCCCATGTTTATTTGATTAGGATTAGACTACCACTTAATTAGTTACTTTTTCGTTGTCAACAGCCATGGCAAATACATGTAGTTTGCCAGATATGGCTTTTTTTTTTTTCTTTCTCTATGCATATCAATTGCTGGAGCCTAATGCTGAACATGCTTTTATACAACCTATTTTGTCAACTCCAGTTAACCTAATCTACACACAGCTTCGCTATGTTAATGCTACCCTTTGCCTAACGCATTTTCAAGGTTTCATGTAGGGGCTCTGGAGTACTAATTTCATGTAGAATTCCTGCCTTAGTTATTAAGTTACCTATATCACAGAGCGTATAGACTTACGTTATGCTCTCCTATACTTTATATATCTATGTACACTTAGGACTCTTAACTATTAAACTATCGTTACAAACACAACTAAAGGAGTTATAGCCTGCCCAGAGAACTGTTGTTTGTCTAAAAGTCCTGAGCGCTGCCCCTTGAAATAACATTCTTTTACTGTTTAGAATAGGTCCCTGCTGGGGGGTATAGGGCCCGTACCCTGCCAGCAGGTCCAATAAACCCATATTGAGACTACACTACCCCGTTCAGAAGGGGCTAGCCCTATATTTCATTTCAAAATTACGCATATTCTGTTCTTATTAACTTGTACACAGATATGGCATAACTAACCCACCAGTAGCTCTTGTTCCAAAATAGAAATTAAGCTCTGGATGACGTGGAGATAGCCACCAAAGTTTATTCACACTGAGGTAACACTACACTGTTTTACGGAAACTCCAGCCCTATAGTATTATTATTGTTTTACACTTAAACAATGCTTTCCATGTATCCTTTAGCAGACCGTGTTATAGTTATAAGTGCCCTAAGGTCCATACTAGCTTTCGCTTAGAATTCAGTGTTAAAGTGCAATTTTATTTTTCTAAGCTGGTTAAACATTTTTTGTCATTAGCCGCAATTTGAGTTATGGAGATGTGTAAGTTATATATGTTTTCTCACAAGCCACTTGTACGCTTATTTGTGTGTTTTAAGTATGATCTCCCCACAGGATTTAAGTATTATGACTGGTCCTACTTGCTAATGTCAGACAGAAAAGAAATCCTTATCCCTGATTTTGCTCACTTAAATTTAACTCCTCCTCTTCCATTACATTTCTTAACATGTTTTGTTGCATGGTTCTAAGTATAGTTATTTTACTATTAGCATGTATACTGTATCACATTTCTTTATATGGTACTCGCATCGCTTATTATTGCGTGTTTAACCTCTTCCTGTTCATATTCTATATAACATAGATAGTCCTAAGGTGCATTTTATCCTGTTTCAATGCTCCTCTACGATGAGATAATTTTGGAAAATATGTAACACACCACCTCTTCCCCCCCCCCTCTTCCCCCCTCTTCTCCCCACAATAAAGTATCCCCTTCTCTAGGGGAACTAACAAGGCGGTTTGTCTCGTCTATACCGCATCTGAATCACAGCTCTAAATTGCCCCCTAACTATCTAACCCTTCATAGCATAATAGGCATGTGTTCATATGCCCGTCTTGATCAGCAGGACTGATCACTAATATGTGTCATCTACGCATGCTATTTTAACACAGCTGTCAGTTAATTTTATGGAGGGGTTCCAATGTGTCATTATAAATCCATCTATTAGTAGGGGAGCTTGACATTATATTATCCTAGAAAACAAAAAAAACAAAAAATGAGGTTTTTCATTTGGGGTCCATGAGTGGCCCTCTCCAGTACTGTATAATATGAGAATGTAATTGTCTTTCAATTATCTGTTTCTCCTATTTGTCATATGTCTGCAGCTCACTTTGTAATACTCCCCTGTTTTCTCTTTTTATTGTATATTGGCAATTACCAAATGTTTATTTTGACAAAAACCTCAATAAAAATTATTTAAAAAAAAAATAAAAAAAAATATAACCTTTATTATGAAAATTAAAAGAACCTAAATAGGTTATTACACATACAATTTAAAATACACTCCAGTACCCTGATCAGTGTAGTGAATATTAGGTCTGATCACTGAAAGTAAAAAATTAGGCCTGTATAATATCACAGTGATGAGTGATCTAAGATGTGACCAATAATACTCGCTAGTTTAAGTACATTCAATAGCTTGCTATAAACAAGCCAGGACTGAATTGGTAGTCAGGGTAGATAATGATCTGAAAACTTGTATCAAAATGATAAGCTTGAATAATTGACCCTCAGGTTACAGAATTGTGAATGATATGTATATATCTGTTAAAGTGGTTGCCAAATAATATTGGTGGATCCAAAGTAACTATGGTTAATATACATATTCATAGTGAGCTGAAGAATATATTAAGTCAGCTTACATTTATGCCTCTATCTAAGCATCTATTGAGTCAGAAAGTACTAAGTGTGCCAATATCATATACTCTATGACAGCAATAATCACGCTGTCTGTTTAGAACTGCTCTTTTATGAATAGGGACAAAAAGATTGTGTTAGCTCATAACAGTCACATTCGTTGTTGATAAAGCATATTCTAAGGTACGGCTGCTGATTAGACATCCAGAATATTATAAATAATTAATTAGCTCAGAAATTAAAAGTTTAAGCTACAATCTATGTGGATATGGTTAACAATAATTATTCGATCACAATATTTATTAACCATTCATTCAAGGGTTGGGTCCCTTTATTGAAACTAGTCTAAATCCAACCTAGACTGTATGTATAGTACTATGATTCATTAATCAATCTAGCTAGCGCCACGAAAGTCACCAGGTCTATTTAAAATAATATTTAAACCCTTAATACCATTGAGCTGAGTTAGATGTGACACACGCCGTATTCAATTCGTATCTAACAGCTTATTAGTACCGCTTATATCTCAAGTATTGAAAATAATTACAGATTTATTAGGTTCTTAGGTTGAATAGCTGGCCAATTCTATCACAGTAATAGCTTCAAAGTTTGTACTGTCCAACCTAACCAAGGTAGTGTGTGAATAGGTACTGATCCCTTAACAGCGCTATACGCCGTCTAGTATTAAGTATCTGTAATTATAGAAATAAATCTGGCACAACCCAGACTAAAAAGTTTGTTTCGTAATAATATGTTCAATAGTACTAGTTATATGGTTGGTATAATTTAGACTGTATCAGGCGCACCCCAGATTGAGTTTCTAATTAGTCATTCACCAAGAATCAGTGTGACAAATGCTGCAGATCTCCCGCAGCTTAGCATTCATTCAGTCATTCTTATATTCATTATACATATTAGTAAGTATATGTAAGAACTCTGCTAACGGTTAGGCTAAGTCTGGCGCAACCCAGGCTGAATGTTCTTTAATATTACCAGTTAAATACTGTAGTTAGTGATCCTAAATGAATCTATATAGCGAGTGTAGTGCTACACAGGCTACTAAACATGCATACACCTGTTCTGTAATTAGTCAGACAATCCTGTTCTCTGCATTCAGTTAATAGTTCAGTTGGTTAGATGCACGCTCAGCTGTATTAGAGTTAGATGCTAAAAAGGCCGTTAGTAAGTTATTCCCTGTTTCCATTAATATAAGGGTATAATACTCGTGTGTTCAATAGCTGGTTATTTCTGTTTCAGTTATAACTTCACAGTTTGTACTAACTAACACAATCCAAATGGTGTGTAAGAAGATATCGTTCACTTTTAGGCGCTGTGCGCCGTTTAGTATTTAATGTCTGTGATTATTGCAATAGATCTGGCACAACCCAGACTACAGATTGATTTAGGGATAATACATTTGATAGCACTGCTTATATTGTAGGTACAATTTAAACTATGTCTGGCACAACCCAGACAGAATTTCTAATTAATCGTTACCGGCAAATCAGTGTTTCAAGTGTTACAGAACTCCCGTGGTTTAGAACTCATTCAGTCATTTCAGCATTCACTGACATACTTGTTGATATATATACATACTAACTATGTTAGGCTAAGTCTGGCACAACCCAGGCTGTTTGGTATTTAATATTACCAGTTAAATAATGTAATTACTGATCCAAGGTGAATCAATACAGCAAATGCTGTGCTTCACAGACAGTTCAACATTCATACAAAAGGTCTACAGTTAGTCAAACCACACTATTAAATGAGTTCTGTTAGCAGTTCAATTCGTTAGGCACAAACTATGCTATGTTAGGGTTAGATGCTAGAATGGCAGCTCGGTATACAGATCATAATAACACTGTGAACCATGTTCACTAATCTAAAAAGACCCTGACAGTCTGATTATTATATTGGTATTGATAGTGCTACTAGCGGCACATAGATACAGCGTACTGGGCAGTTAAGATAAACACAAAAGATAGCGTGTGAACACGTTCAACACTCTCCCCTGACGCGTTTCGCCCGATAGGGCTTTATCAAAGGCAGCGAGCCGCCGATTTTGTGGGGATTTAAACCCTGTGGAACCGGAAGTCCCGCCCCCGCTCCAATTCGATTGGAGCCGAAGTCGTGTGTGTACATATTGATAGACAATTATGCTGGCCAATGGCTTCATCGGATTATCGTTCTTAGAGTGTCAGCTTGAAAGTAACACTTACAATCAACTGTTATTTCATTAATATTGACAAATATAATTATATTTTATTTTTTAGAAGCTTTGATCATCTAATCTGTGTCAACTCATATCGGTGTACTTGTTAAATAAAGGATCGAACTTCAAAGTGTGGCATTATTCATTTTCGCATCCAGCAAGAACTCCTTGGTTTTAAATAAATCCCAATAAATTTTTAATAATTGTTCTAATATAGATTGTTCTGTACATATTTATTGTTTATCACTGTATTCGACTATCAGCATGAGTATCAAATTTTGTTAATTTAATATTTGTTAATATTGTCCGAAGGGGGTACGTGCCTAGTGAATTTACATCAGAACAATTAATTAAAGTGTGATCGTCTGGATTATGTGAACATTCGATCTGTAAGATCAGTGAAGTATAGAAAAGAGTGCAAAAATATATAATTATGTTGACAGTGTTCATCTTTATTTGAAAATATATGTGTTGCCTCATTAATGTCAGTGAATGCTGAAATGACTGAATGAGTTCTAAACCACGGGAGTTCTGTAACACTTGAAACACTGATTTGCCGGTAACGATTAATTAGAAATTCTGTCTGTGTTGTGCCAGACATAGTTTAAATTGTACCTACAATATAAGCAGTGCTATCAAATGTATTATCCCTAAATCAATCTGTAGTCTGGGTTGTGCCAGATCTATTGCAATAATCACAGACATTAAATACTAAACGGCGCACAGCGCCTAAAAGTGAACGATATCTTCTTACACACCATTTGGATTGTGTTAGTTAGTACAAACTGTGAAGTTATAACTGAAACAGAAATAACCAGCTATTGACCACACGAGTATTATACCCTTATATTAATGGAAACAGGGAATAACTTACTAACGGCCTTTTTAGCATCTAACTCTAATACAGCTCAGCGTGCATCTAACCAACTGAACTATTAACTGAATGCAGAGAACAGGATTGTCTGACTAATTACAGAACAGGTGTATGCATGTTTAGTAGCCTGTGTAGCACTACACTCGCTATATAGATTCATTTAGGATCACTAACTACAGTATTTAACTGGTAATATTAAAGAATATTCAGCCTGGGTTGTGCCAGACTTAGCCTAACCGTTAGCAGAGTTCTTACATATACTTACTAATATGTATAATGAATATAAGAATGACTGAATGAATGCTAAGCTGCGGGAGATCTGCAGCATTTGTCACACTGATTCTTGGTGAATGACTAATTAGAAACTCAATCTGGGGTGCGCCTGATACAGTCTAAATTATACCAACCATAAAACTAGTACTATTGAACATATTATTACGAAACAAACTTTTTAGTCTGGGTTGTGCCAGATTTATTTCTATAATTACAGATACTTAATACTAGACGGCGTATAGCGCTGTTAAGGGATCAGTACCTATTCACACACTACCTTGGTTAGGTTGGACAGTACAAACTTTGAAGCTATTACTGTGATAGAATTGACCAGCTATTCAACCTAAGAACCTAATAAATCTGTAATTATTTTCAATACTTGAGATATAAGCGGTACTAATAAGCTGTTAGATACGAATTGAATACGGCGTGTGTCACATCTAACTCAGCTCAATGGTATTAAGGGTTTAAATATTATTTTAAATAGACCTGGTGACTTTCGTGGCGCTAGCTAGATTGATTAATGAATCATAGTACTATACATACAGTCTAGGTTGGATTTAGACTAGTTTCAATAAAGGGACCCAACCCTTGAATGAATGGTTAATAAATATCGTGATCGAATAATTATTGTTAACCATATCCACATAGATTGTAGCTTAAACTTTTCATTTCTGAGCTAATTAATTATTTATAATATTCTGGATGTCTAATCAGCAGCCATACCTTAGAATATGCTTTATCAACAACGAATGTGACTGTTATGAGCTAACACAATCTTTTTGTCCCTATTCATAAAAGAGCAGTTCTAAACAGACAGCGTGATTATTGCTGTCATAGAGTATATGATATTGGCACACTTAGTACTTTCTGACTCAATAGATGCTTAGATAGAGGCATAAATGTAAGCTGACTTAATATATTCTTCAGCTCACTATGAATATGTATATTAACCATAGTTACTTTGGATCCACCAATATTATTTGGCAACCACTTTAACAGATATATACATATCATTCACAATTCTGTAACCTGAGGGTCAATTATTCAAGCTTATCATTTTGATACAAGTTTTCAGATCATTATCTACCCTGACTACCAATTCAGTCCTGGCTTGTTTATAGCAAGCTATTGAATGTACTTAAACTAGCGAGTATTATTGGTCACATCTTAGATCACTCATCACTGTGATATTATACAGGCCTAATTTTTTACTTTCAGTGATCAGACCTAATATTCACTACACTGATCAGGGTACTGGAGTGTATTTTAAATTGTATGTGTAATAACCTATTTAGGTTCTTTTAATTTTCATAATAAAGGTTATATTTTAATCATCCTGTTGGGGTATTCCGCCCTCTAGTTCAGGGCCCAGAGTGCTAGAAGTGCATACTTTGGGAGACGTGGTATTCCTTATATCTAGTTTCCTTTGTGTTTGGACTGTCCGCGCCTTGTTGAATATTGGAACTCTATAGCCTTGTGGCTTAAAATACACTGTAGCCTTGAATTAGTAATGAATAATGAGACAATACTTTTACTACAACTACCCAAAGGTTTACACAAACAGGACAAGTTGTTATGCACAGCTATATTACTAGCCAGGAAATTAGTGTTTAAAACATGGAATTCCCAGACCATACCCACAGTAGCACAACTAAAAAATTCCCTTCTCCATCAGCTGACCATTGTGTTACACGACTCGGTGGGAGACATGTCTCACAGAACACATAGCTTTATGAACAAATGGGGAAGCTTTATACGTAATCTACCTCAGCAGGTACAAACACAGTTGCTATACCCTATAAGGAACACAGAGTTCTTACTCAGTGCCAGGCTGAGAGGGGAATGGTTATTGAACTTTGAATAATAATGTCTAGAAAAGAGGTTGATGGCCCACAAATGTGGTTTTGGAGATCCTGCAAAAAGATGTTAATTGGGGGAGAAGAATCTTAAAATAACCAAGGGGAGTCGTAAGACGGAATATTATTGTATGATGTCATTTTGTTGATTAGTTAATTTGTTGTACAGTTTTAATGGTTTGTTTATTAAGTTAAAAAGGAATCTCAGAAGATGTTCTTATTGTCTGCAACTGTAGGAAGGACCATGTAATGTTTACTCATAATGGACATTCTGGTCTGTAAAGGACATTCCTGATTGTATGTGAATTTGCCTGGAAGAGTTTGCTTGTATCTAATGTTCGATACCTGTATGGAAACTTCTGAGATGATAAATAAAAAAGTTAAAAAAAAAAAAAAAAAAAAAAGAGAACACTATAAAATATACTGTAGGTTTTCCAAACCTGATAATACATGTTCCTTGAAACAGACTTATAAGCCTGCAACATAGAGATAAAAACGGAGTAAAACAAACCTCTATGTCTAAACACTTATCAATTTCCATACCCCCAAATTAGTAATTTGAAATCTCGATGGCCCCTAAAACAAGAGGGCTGGCCAAAGAAAAAGCGGCCAAGGATGGCAACTGGACATCCAAACAAGATCCACATACCAAACCTGTGAGGCCATGCTGATGCTATCAGAAACACATGACACTGTTCCAATATGATTTTGGACATCACCTTTAGAAGAAAAAAACAGAGGCGGAAAGATGTAGTCAGGTCGCAAAACCAAGACACTGCGAATGCATCCACCATATCCACCTGAGGAACCCTGAACCTGAAAAGGTACCTGGGAAATTGAGATAATCCACTTCCCAAATGTCTAAAATGGTAGAAAATAGGCAGGAGATTAAATTCCATCTAAAAACGTATTCAAGATACTTCTTAATTGCTAAGGAACTACGAGTCCCTAATGTTGATTGACATATGCCACATTTGTGATATTGTCTGTCTGAAATAAAAAAATGAAAAAGTTCTCTCCTAAAAGAGGCCAAGCCTGAAAGAGCTCTGAAAAAATAGCACAGGGTTCTAAAATATCGATTGGAAACCTCGCCTCTTGAAGTTTCCAAACCCCTTGTGCTGTCAAAAGACCCTCAGACAGCTCCCCAACCAGTAAGACTTGCATCCATTAAGAATACAGTCCAGAAAGGATGAACAAAAGGAGGCCCCCTGAATAAAATGATGATTACTAATCACCAAAACAGAGAGAGTAGAGTGTTAGGATTTGAAAATATCAACCGTGATATCTAAACAATCCCTGTATCATCGATTCAGTATGCAAAGCAAAAAGAGATCTCAGATGAAAAACTAGCAAAGGGAACCACGCCCGATGCTGCAATTATGAGACTTAAAACTTACATGCAGATAGCCACTGAAAGAAATGTTCTAGACTAAGTTAGACAGGCTAACGCCACTTACAATTGACTTTTGTCCGATAAAAACAAAGACATGAACACAGAATCCATCTAAAAACCCAAAAAGAAGTGACCCTTGTCTGAGGAATCACAAAACTCTTAGGTAAATAAAATCCTCTAACCATGTCTTGAAGAAACAAAACTTATTTGATTCATAAGGGATTCCACAAAAAGAAAAGTCCATAAATTTGAATACTGGTCTTTTATATGTATGTATTGAGTACTTGTAAAGTGTGTCTAATCACCCGTAAGGGACTCAAGACGCTGCTCATTCAATTGATCTCGGAAGGATGAAAAGCTGAATGGTCCTTGCCGGGAATCAAACCTGCAACCCTCAGGTTGCTACAGAGCTCAGCCACAGTGCATTTGCATGCTGAGCTATCTGTCCGGCTTTAATAAAATAAAAGTTTAAGCTAATACCAAGATACCATCCAAATAAGGAAGCACCACAATACCCTACTGTCTGAAGACAGAAAGAAGGGCACCAAGAACCTTTAAAAAGATTCATAAAGCTGTCACTAAACCAAATGGAAAAGCGACAAATTGGTAAAGCTTAAAAGAAAAACTCAGAATCCACAAGTGGTCTGAATGAAATAAGATATGAGGATAAACATCCTGAAAAATGTAGTGGACATGAAATGAACTTAAAAAGGCACAATAGTCCTTATAATCGCCAACTTAAAAGTTGAGACTAACAAAACAATATAAAAGTCTTCAGATCCAAGAATAGACTGAATAAACCTCTTCTTCTTAGGGACATAGAATAGAATTGAATAGAAACCCAAATCCTGTTCCTGCAAAAAGAACCGGCATAATCACTCCTGAAAAAAATTCACAGAGTGTACTGAGAAAGAAAGATTCTTCCCATAGGAGGTCTCATTCTAAAAATCTATTCAAACCCTAAGAATATAGAATTTGGATTGAGTTCATCCAAAAACAATTTAATCTGCCAACCCCCCACCCCCCACCACCAGAAGGACTGGTTTGAGAACCGCACCTTCATGCAGTCTAATAACTAGTAATTATAAAGCGTTTTTTCTCCCAGAAGGATACAAAAAAACACTTCTTCAGTGCTTACAATCCGAGTTAACCAAATTAGCAGCTGATAAAAACAGTAGTTATTATTACCCAAATAAATGGTACACAATAAATTGACCTCAAAGGCCAAAGAGCTGTATTAACCCTGCCGGGAAATTAATCTATGACCCTTGGATCTAAAAAAAACGTTTGTAGTCAGAACATTCACCAACTGATCTACATCACCAGACTAAAAGTAGGGCAGAAAAAAAACTATAAACCTCCAGAAATAGAGGAGATAATAGAAATTAACCAAATTATTATCCTAACAAGAGAGAAATAATAAAATATATTTGAAATCATAATAGATATAGTAAACATAATTAAATGAATACATCTAAAGTAAATAAACAGAGTTATATATTTAAGAATCTGAAATTGCTTATGCTAACTGTTCAACAAAGGATGAGAGAACAGTAATGTCAGCCACAAATAAAGCTGAGCTAAAAATATAATATAAACAGTACGTGAATATGCTCTACTAAGGTTATATTCAAATTCTAAAGAATCCTTAAAACAAGTACCAATTTCCATAGAAATGGTAGTACAGTCCCAAGAGGGAATCAGAATAACCATTCTCTAGAACATAATACAGATAGTATATTGAATATGAAAAAACCTCAAAAGCAAAAATGTTAAAAACAGAATTTATGTTTACCTGATAAATTACTTTCTCCAACGGTGTGTCCGGTCCACGGCGTCATCCTTACTTGTGGGATATTATCTTCCCCAACAGGAAATGGCAAAGAGCCCAGCAAAGCTGGTCACATGATCCCTCCTAGGCTCCGCCTACCCCAGTCATTCGACCGACGTTAAGGAGGAATATTTGCATAGGAGAAACCATATGATACCGTGGTGACTGTAGTTAAAGAAAATAAATTATCAGACCTGATTAAAAAACCAGGGCGGGCCGTGGACCGGACACACCGTTGGAGAAAGTAATTTATCAGGTAAACATAAATTCTGTTTTCTCCAACATAGGTGTGTCCGGTCCACGGCGTCATCCTTACTTGTGGGAACCAATACCAAAGCTTTAGGACACGGATGAAGGGAGGGAGCAAATCAGGTCACCTAAATGGAAGGCACCACGGCTTGCAAAACCTTTCTCCCAAAAATAGCCTCAGAAGAAGCAAAAGTATCAAACTTGTAAAATTTGGTAAAAGTGTGCAGTGAAGACCAAGTCGCTGCCCTACATATCTGATCAACAGAAGCCTCGTTCTTGAAGGCCCATGTGGAAGCCACAGCCCTAGTGGAAGGAGCTGTGATCCTTTCAGGAGGCTGCCGTCCGGCAGTCTCGTAAGCCAATCTGATGATGCTTTTAAACCAAAAGGAGAGAGAGGTAGAAGTTGCTTTTTGACCTCTCCTTTTACCAGAATAAACAACAAACAAGGAAGATGTTTGTCTAAAATCCTTTGTAGCATCTAAATAGAATTTTAGAGCGCGAACAACATCCAAATTGTGCAACAAACGTTCCTTCTTCGAAACTGGTTTCGGACACAGAGAAGGCACGACTATCTCCTGGTTAATGTTTTTGTTAGAAACAACTTTTGGTACGTAAAACCACCTTATCTGCATGGAACACCAGATAAGGAGGAGAACACTGCAGAGCAGATAATTCTGAAACTCTTCTAGCAGAAGAAATTGCAACCAAAAACAAAACTTTCCAAGATAATAACTTAATATCAACGGAATGTAAGGGTTCAAACGGAACCCCCTGAAGAACTGAAAGAACTAAGTTGAGACTCCAAGGAGGAGTCAAAGGTTTGTAAACAGGCTTGATTCTAACCAGAGCCTGAACAAAGGCATAAACATCTGGCACAGCTGCCAGCTTTTTGTGAAGTAACACAGACAAGGCAGAAATCTGTCCCATCAAGGAACTAGCAGATAATCCTTTTTCCAATCCTTCTCGAAGGAAGGATAGAATCTTAGGAATCTTAACCTTGTCCCAAGGGAATCCTTTAGATTCACACCAACAGATATATGTCTTCCAAATTTTGTGGTAAATTTTTCTAGTTACAGGCTTTCTGGCCTGAACAAGAGTATCAATAACAGAATCTGAGAACCCTCGCTTTGATAAGATCAAGCGTTCAATCTCCAAGCAGTCAGCTGGAGTGGGACCAGATTCGGATGTTCGAACGGACCTTGAACAAGAAGGTCTCGTCTCAAAGGTAGCCTCCATGGTGGAGCCGATGACATATTCACCAGATCCGCATACCAAGTCCTGCGTGGCCACGCAGGAGCTATCAAGATCACCGACGCCCTCTCCTGATTGATCCTGGCTACCAGCCTGGGGATGAGAGGAAACGGCGGGAATACATAAGCTAGTTTGAAGGTCCAAGGTGCTACTAGTGCATCTACTAGAGTCGCCTTGGGATCCCTGGATCTGGACCCGTAGCAAGGAACCTTGAAGTTCTGACGAGAGGCCATCAGATCCATGTCTGGAATGCCCCACAGTTGAGTGATTTGGGCAAAGAGTTCCGGATGGAGTTCCCACTCCCCCGGATGCAATGTCTGACGACTCAGAAAATCCGCTTCCCAATTTTCCACTCCTGGGATGTGGATTGCAGACAGGTGGCAGGAGCGAGTCTCCGCCCATAGAATGATTTTGGTCACTTCTTCCATCGCCAGGGAACTCCTTGTTCCCCCCTGATGGTTGATGTACGCAACAGTCGTCATGTTGTCTGATTGAAACCGTATGAACTTGGCCCTCGCTAGCTGAGGCCAAGCCTTGAGAGCATTGAATATCGCTCTCAGTTCCAGAATATTTATCGGTAGAAGAGATTCTTCCCGAGATTAAAGACCCTGAGCTTTCAGGGATCCCCAGACCGCGCCCCAGCCCATTAGACTGGCGTCGGTCGTGACCCACTCTGGTCTGCGGGAGGTCACACCTTGTGACAGGTTGTCCAGGGACAGCCACCAACGGAGTGAGTCTCTGGTCCTCTGATTTACTTGTATCTTCGGAGACAAGACTGTATAGTCCCCATTCCACTGACTGAGCATACACAGTTGTAATGGTCTTAGATGAATGCGCGCAAAAGGAACTATGTCCATTGCCGCTACCATCAAACCTATCACTTCCATGCACTGCGCTATGGAAGGAAGAGGAACGGAATGAAGTATCCGACAAGAGTTAGAAGTTTTGTTTTTCTGGTCTCTGTCAGAAAAATCCTCATTTCTAAGGAGTCTATTATTGTTCCCAAGAAGGGAACTCTTGTCGACGGAGATAGAGAACTCTTTTCCACGTTCACTATCCATCCGTGAGATCTGAGAAAGGCCAGGACTATGTCCGTGTGAGCCTTTGCTTGAGGAAGGGACGACGCTTGAATCAGAATGTCGTCCAAGTAAGGTACTACAGCAATGCCCCTTGGTCTTAGCACCGCCAGAAGGGACCCTAGTACCTTTGTGAAAATCCTTGGAGCAGTGGCTAATCCGAAAGGAAGCGCCACGAACTGGTAATGCTTGTCCAGGAATGCGAACCTTAGGAACCGATGATGTTCCTTGTGGACAGGAATATGTAAATACGCATCCTTTAAATCCACCGTGGTCAAGAATTGACCTTCCTGGATGGAAGGATTGTTCGAATGGTTTCCATTTTGGACGATGGAACCTTGAGAAACTTGTTTAGGATCTTGAGATCTAAGATTGGTCTGAACGTTCCCTCTTTTTTTTTGGGGAACTACGAACAGATTGGAGTAGAACCCCATCCCTCGTTCTTTTAATGGAACAGGATGAATCACTTCCAGAAGATAACCTTGGGAGACTATTTCTAGCGCCCAAGGATCCAGAACATCTCTTGCCCAAGCCTGAGTGAAGAGAGAGAGTCTGCCCCCCACCAAATCCGGTCCCGGATCGGCGGCCCGCATCTCATGCTGTCTTGGGAGCAGTGGCAGGTTTCTTGGCCTGCTTTCCTTTGTTCCAGCCTTGCATTGGTCTCCAGGCTGGAGTGGCTTGAGAAGTATTACCCTCCTGCTTAGAGGACGTAGCACTTGGGGCTGGTCCGTTTCTGGGAAAGGGACGAAAATTAGGTTTATTTTTGGCCTTGAAAGACCTATCCTGAGGAAGGGCGTGGCCCTTGCCCCCAGTGATATCAGAGATAATCTCTTTCAAGTCAGGGCCAAACAGTGTTTTCCCCTTGAAAGGAATGTCAAGCAATTTGTTCTTGGAAGACGCATCCGCTGACCAAGATTTTAACCAAAGCGCTCTGCGCGCCACAATAGCAAACCCAGAATTTTTCGCCGCTAACCTAGCCAATTGCAAGGTGGCGTCTAGGGTGAAAGAATTAGCCAATTTAAGAGCACGAATTCTGTCCATAATCTCCTCATAAGAAGAAGAATTACTAATAATCGCCTTTTCTAGCTCATCGAACCAGAAACACGCGGCTGTAGTGACAGGGACAATGCATGCAATTGGTTGTAGAAGGTAACCTTGCTGAACAAACATCTTTTTTAGCAAACCTTCTAATTTTTTATCCATAGGATCTTGGAAAGCACAACTATCTTCTATGGGTATAGTGGTGCGCTTGTTTAGAGTAGAAACCGCCCCCTCGACCTTGGGGACTGTCTGCCATAAGTCCTTTCTGGGGTCGACTATAGGAAACAATTTTTTAAATATGGGGGGAGGTACGAAAGGTATACCGGGCCTGTCCCATTCTTTATTAACAATGTACGCCACCCGCTTGGGTATAGGAAAAGCTTTGGGGGGCCCCGGGGCCTCTAGGAACTTGTCCATTTTACATAGTGTTTCTGGAATGACCACATAATCACAATCATCCAAATTGGATAACACCTCCTTAAGCAGAGCGCGGAGATGTTCCAACTTAAATTTAAAAGTAATCACATCAGGTTCAGCTTGTTGAGAAATTTTTCCTGAATCTGAAATTTCTCCCTCAGACAAAACCACCCTGGCCCCCTCAGACTGGTGTAGGGGCCCTTCAGAAACAATATCATCAGCGTCCTCATGCTCTTCAGTATTTTCTAAAACAGAGCAGTCGCGCTTTCGCTGATAAGTGGGCATATTGGCTAAAATGTTTTTGATAGAATTATCCATTACAGCCGTTAATTGTTGCATAGTAAGGAGTATTGGCGCGCTAGATGTACTAGGGGCCTCCTGTATGGGCAAGACTGGTGTAGACGAAGGAGGGGATGATGCAGTACCATGCTTACTCCCCTCACTTGAGGAATCATCTTGGGCATCATTTTTACTAGATTTTTTATGACATAAATCACATCTATTTAAATGAGAAGGAACCTTGGCTTCCCCACAGTCAGAACACAATCTATCTGGTAGTTCAGACATGTTAAACAGGCATAAACTTGATAACAAAGCACAAAAAACATTTTAAAATAAAATCGTTACTGTCACTTTAAATTTTAAACTGAACACACTTTATTACTGCAATTGCGAAAAAGTATGAAGGAATTGTTCAAAATTCACCAAAATTTCACCACAGTGTCTTAAAGCCTTAAAAGTATTGCACACCAAATTTGGAAGCTTTAACCCTTAAAATAACGGAACCGGAGCCGTTTTTATATTTAACCCCTTTACAGTCCCTGGAATCTGCTTTGCTGAGACCCAACCAAGCCCAAAGGGGAATACGATACCAAATGACGCCTTCAGAAAGTCTTTCTCTAAGCCATCTCCGTGGAGATGTTGCCTGTACAACGGCAAAGAGAATGACTGGGGTAGGCGGAGCCTAGGAGGGATCATGTGACCAGCTTTGCTGGGCTCTTTGCCATTTCCTGTTGGGGAAGAGAATATCCCACAAGTAAGGATGACGCCGTGGACCGGACACACCTATGTTGGAGAAATCCAGATTTGAAAAGGATTATTAACATAGTTAACAGGAGGACTAGACACCTAAAAGCTATAAACAGAAAATTTCCTTAAAGAACAAAAAATGTTCAAATGAAAAATAAGGAGAATTTTTAAACAAATTTTCTGATACAGGATCCTTTGAGCCAAAGAAACCTCCATCAGTAGAATAAATTTAAATATGCTGTCGGTCAGAACAAATTTAATTAAATCTTAATTTTGAAAAGACCTCGTAAGTTTACTTAAAGGCATAATAGCAGTCATAACCTTTTTTTTTTTATTATTATTTTTTTTTACAACTTAAAGGTTTACAGGCATAAAATGAGTACAGTGTTATAATCATGCTTTCAGTTATACAGTGATTGTACAGTCAAATAAATGCTAACATCATCTACTGTTCACATTGCTTTTGTTCTCATAACACTCTTCCATATTCCCCATACTCATGTCTGTTGCTAATTTGAAACTGATCTGCAATCCTTTAAGTATTTTCTCTTTGTTTTATAAAACTACTATCTATCTCATTAAACCTTATAACCTTTCAACAATTCAACATAATACCTTGATACCTCATGTTTCACAGCAACAAATAAATATACAAATTTATATATCACAGCAATGCCCCTTAGGACTCTCTTAGGACTCTCTCTCCCCTCCTCTCACTCCTGTTGAACTGTTGTAAGCTGTAGTTCTCTCACTAATCAAACTCTAACCGCCAGTCCCCTCTCAGCCTCGCGTTTAACATATATTCCGTATTTCTTATTGGAAACAATAAGTGTGTTTGTACTTGCATGGGTAGTGTGCGTATAAAGCTTTCCCACTTGCTCATAAAGCTATGTGTCCTGAGTGTCATGTCTCCCACTGAGTCATATAATTCTATCGTCATTTGATGAATGAGGGAGTTCTTCAGCTGAGTTAGTGTGGGTACGGATTTGGATGTCCATGTTTGAAACTAGTCTTCTAGCTAAGCTAGTCTTCTAGCTAAGAGGAGAATGGTGACCAGTATTTTACTTTGTTTCTTTAATCCCCTGGGGAGTTGCAAGAAAAGTATGGTTTAGTCAGTTATCTCCATATTAAATCTCCCGAGGATCTTAAGCCAGTAGGCCATGGAGTTCCAATATTTAACCAGACGTGGACAGTGCCATATCATGTGAGATAAATCAGGGTTAGGTTTGTGGCACTTGGGACAAATATTATCTACTTGTGGTGCCCATTTCTTGTATATTCCTGGTGTGATGTAAGCTTGATGTAACAAACGGATATGTGAGTCTTGTGACAATGTGCTTTTCCTCAGCATCATTATGCTAGCCTGTATCTTGTCTGCCAACATTGGTTCCCCCCAAGAGGAAGCCCATTTTGCTGCAACAGTCTCTACTGCCTTGGAGTTGATGGGCTCCAGTAACAACCTCTATATTGGGGGAATTGAGATCATTCCCTGAGAGAACAAGGAGACTAACTGTCCTATTGGTCGTGTTGTTTTACAGTCATAACCTTTTATGATATAAGCAACATGTGATGTTTGCAGATGAAATCAAGTACATGAACTGAATATGTGTGATGAACACACTCACTTTAAAAAGAAAAGTATATATGTTTAGAAAATAAAGGTTATGTTGCTCTATTCTTGTTCACAGCAAGTAAAAATAGCTTGTTTTACTAGCATGCACAAGGTGAGACTTTACTTTTGTAGTTGAAAAAAGGGATATCTCATATGATTAGATAGAAAAAATGGAATGTTCTTGTGTAGCAAAAATAGACTCAAAGATTTCAGTATAAATGAGTATATGAGAAATAGGTACTTGAGGATATAACATAATTTATGTAAGAACTTACCTGATAAATTCATTTCTTTCATATTAGCAAGAGTCCATGAGCTAGTGACGTATGGGATATACATTCCTACCAGGAGGGGCAAAGTTTCCCAAACCTCAAAATGCCTATAAATACACCCCTCACCACACCCACAAATCAGTTTAACGAATAGCCAAGAAGTGGGGTGATAAGAAAAAAGTGCGAAGCATAAATATAAGGAATTGGAATAATTGTGCTTTATACAAAAAAATCATAACCACCACAAAAAAAGGGTGGGCCTCATGGACTCTTGCTAATATGAAAGAAATGAATTTATCAGTTCTTACATAAATTATGTTTTCTTTCATGTAATTAGCAAGAGTCCATGAGCTAGTGACGTATGGGATAATGACTACCCAAGATGTGGATCTTTCCACGCAAGAGTCACTAGAGAGGGAGGGATAAAATAAAGACAGCCAATTCCACTGAAAAATAATCCACACCCAAAATAAAGTTTAAATGAAAAAAACTGAAAATATAAGCAGAAGATTCAAACTGAAAACAGCTGCCTGAAGTACTTTTCTACCAAAAACAGCTTCAGAAGAAGAAAACACATCAAAATGGTAGAATTTAGTAAAAGTATGCAAAGAAGACCAAGTTGCTGCTTTGCAAATCTGATCAACCGAAGCTTCATTCCTAAACGCCCAGGAAGTAGAAACTGACCTAGTAGAATGAGCTGTAATCCTTTGAGGCGGAGTTTTACCTGACTCGACATAAGCATGATGAATTAAAGATTTCAACCAAGATGCCAAAGAAATGGCAGAGGCCTTCTGACCTTTCCTAGAACCGGAAAAGATAACAAATAGACTAGAAGTCTTTCGGAAATTTTTAGTAGCTTCAACATAATATTTCAAAGCTCTAACTACATCCAAAGAATGCAATGATTTCTCCTTAGAATTCTTAGGATTAGGACATAATGAAGGAACCACAATTTCTATACTAATGTTGTTGGAATTCACAACCTTAGGTAAAAATTCAAAAGAAGCTCGCAACACCGCCTTATCCTGATGAAAAATCAGAAAAGGAGACTCACAAGAAAGAACAGATAATTCAGAAACTCTTCTGGCAGAAGAGATGGCCAAAAGGAACAAAACTTTCCAAGAAAGTAACTTAATGACCAACGAATGCATAGGTTCAAACGGAGGAGCTTGAAGAACCAAATTCCAGAACCAAATTCAAACTCCAAGGAGGGGAAATTGACTTAATGACCAAAGCTTGTACAAAACAATGAATATCAGGAAGATTAGCAATCTTTCTGTGAAAAAGAACAGAAAGAGCAGAGATTTGTCCTTTCAAGGAACTTGCAGACAAACCTTTCTCCAAACCATCCTGAAGAAACTGTAAAATTCTCGGGATTCTAAAAGAATGCCAGGAAAAATGATGAGAAAGACACCAAGAAATATAAGTCTTCCAGACTCTATAATATATCTCCCTAGATACAGATTTACGAGCCTGTAACATAGCATTAATCACAGAGTCAGAGAAACCTCTTTGACTAAGAATCAAGCGTTCAATCTCCATACCTTTAAATTTAAGGATTTGAGATCCTGATGGAAAAAAAGGACCTTGCGACAGAAGGTCTGGCCTTAACGGAAGAGTCCACGGTTGGCAAGAGGCCATCCGGACAAGATCCGCATACCAAAACCTGTGAGGCCATGCTGGAGCTACCAGCAGAACAAACGAGCATTCCTTCAGAATCTTGGAGATCACTCTTGGAAGAAGAACTAGAGGCGGAAAGATATAAGCAGGATGATACTTCCAAGGAAGTGACAATGCATCCACTGCTTCCGCTTGAGGATCCCTGTATCTGGACAGATACCTGGGAAGTTTCTTGTTTAGATGAGAAGCCATCAGATCTATTTCTGGAAGTCCCCACATTTGGACAATCTGAAGAAATACCTCTGGGTGAAGAGACCATTCGCCCGGATGCAACGTTTGGCGACTGAGATAATCCGCTTCCCAATTGTCTATACCTGGGATATGAACCGCAGAAACTAGACAGGAGCTGGATTCCGCCCAAACCAGAATTTGAGATACTTCTTTCATAGCCAGAGGGCTGTGAGTCCCTCCTTGATGATTGATGTATGCCACAGTTGTGACATTGTCTGAAAACAAATGAACGATTCTCTCTTTAGAAGAGGCCAAGACTGAAGAGCTCTGAAAATTGCACGGAGTTCCAAAATATTGATCGGTAATCTCACCTCCTGAGATTCCCAAACCCCTTGTGCCATCAGAGACCCCACACAGCTCCCCAACCTGTAAGACTTGCATCTGTTGAGATTACAGTCCAGGTCGGAAGAACAAAAGAAGCCCCCTGAACTAAACGATGGTGATCTGTCCACCACGTCAGAGAGTGTCGTACAATCGGTTTAAAAGATATTAATTGAGATATCTTTGTGTAATCCCTGCACCACTGGTTCAGCATACAGAGCTGAAGAGGTCGCATGTGAAAACGAGCAAAGGGGATCGCGTCCGATGCAGCAGTCATAAGACCTAGAATTTCCATGCATAAGGCTACCGAAGGGAATGATTGTGACTGAAGGTTTCGACAAGCTGATATCAATTTTAGACGTCTCTTGTCTGTCAAAGATATAGTCATGGACACTGAATCTATCTGGAAACCCAAAAAGGTTACCCTTGTCTGAGGAATCAATTAACTTTTTAGTAAATTGATCCTCCAACCATGATCTTGAAGAAACAACACAAGTCGATTCGTATGAGATTCTGCTAAATGTGAAGACTGAGCAAGTACCAAGATATCGTCCAAATAAGGAAATACCACAATACCCTGTTCTCTGATTACAGACAGAAGGGCACCGAGAACCTTTGTAAAAATTCTTGGAGCTGTTGCTAGGCCAAACGGCAGAGCCACAAACTGGTAATGCTTGTCTAGGAACGAGAATCTCAGAAACGGATAGTGATCTGGATGAATCGGAATATGCAGATATGCATCCTGTAAATCTATTGTAGACATATAATGCCCTTGCTGAACAAAAGGCAGGATAGTCCTTACAGTTACCATTTTGAATGTTGGTATCCTTACATAACGATTCAATATTTTTAGATCCAGAACTGGTCTGAAGGAATTCTCCTTCTTTGGTACAATGAAGAGATTTGAATAAAACCCCAGCCCCTGTTCCAGAACTGGAACTGGCATAATTACTCCAGCCAACTCTAGATCTGAAACACATTTCAGAAATGCTTGAGCCTTCGCTGGGTTTACTGGGACACGGGAAAGAAAAAATCTCTTTGCAGGAGGCCTTATCTTGAAGCCAATTCTGTACCCTTCTGAAACAATATTCTGAATCCAAAGATTGTGAACGGAATTGATCCAAATTTCTTTGAAAAAACGTAATCTGCCCCCTACCAGCTGAGCTGGAATGAGGGCCGCACCTTCATGTGGACTTAGGAGCTGGCTTTGATTTTCTAAAAAGGCTTGGATTTATTCCAGACTGGAGATGGTTTCCAAACTGATACCGCTCCTGAGGATGAAGGATCAGGCTTTTGTTCCTTGTTGTGACGAAAGGAACGAAAACGATTATTAGACCTAAATTTACCTTTAGATTTTTTATCCTGTGGTAAAAAAGTTCCTTTCCCTCCAGTAACAGTTGAGATAATAGAATCCAACTGAGAACCAAATAATTTATTACCCTGGAAAGAAAGGGAAAGCAGAGTAGACTTAGAAGACATATCAGCATTCCAAGTTTTAAGCCATAAAGCTCTTCTAGCTAAAAATAGCTAGAGACATATACCTGACATCAACTCTAATGATATCAAAGATGGCATCACAAATAAAATTATTAGCATGTTGAAGAAGAATAATAATGCTATGAAAATTATGATCTGTTACTTGTTGCGCTAAAGCTTCCAACCAAAAAATTGAAGCTGCAGCAACATTCGCCAAAGATATAGCAGGTCTAAGAAGATTACCTGAACACAAGTAAGCTTTTCTTAGAAAGGATTCCATTTTCCTATCTAAAGGATCCTTTAAGGAAGTACCATCTGCCGTAGGAACGTTTAGAAGGAGTAAATGAATTACCCAAATTATTCCATTCCCTGGAAATTACTTCAGAAATAGCACCAGGAACAGGAAAAACTTCTGGAATAACTACAGGAGATTTAAAAACCTTATCTAAACGTTTAGATTTAGTATCAAGAGGACCAGAATCCTCAATTTCTAATGCAATTAGGACTTCTTTAAGTAAAGAACGAATAAATTCCATTTTAAATAAATATGAAGATTTATCAGCATCAACCTCTGAGACAGAATCCTCTGAACCAGAAGAACCATTATCAGAATCAGAATGATGATGTTCATTTAAAAATTCATCTGAAAAATGAGAAGTTTTAAAAGACTTTTTACGTTTACTAGAAGGAGGAATAACAGACATAGCCTTCTTAATGGATTTAGAAACAAAATCTCTTATGTTAACAGGAATACTCTGAGTATTAGATGTTGATGGAACAGCAACAGGTAATGTAACTTTACTAAAGGAAATATTATCTGCATTAACAAGTTTGTCATGACATACAATACAAACAACAGCTGGAGGAACAGCTACCAAAAGTTTACAGCAGATACACTTAGCTTTGGTAGCTCCAGCACCAGGCAGCGATTTTCCAGAAGTATCTTCTGACTCAGTTTCAACGTGGGACATCTTGCAATATGTAATAGAAAAAACAACATATAAAGCAAAATTGATCAAATTCCTTAAATGACAGTTTCAGGAATGGGAAAAAATGCCAGTGAACAAGCTTCTAGCAACCAGAAGCAATAAATAATGAGACTTAAATAATGTGGAGACAATAGTGACGCCCATATTTTTTTAGCGCCAAAAATGACGCCCACATTATTTGGCGCCTAAATGCTTTTGGCGACAAAAATGACGCCACATCCGGAACGCCGACACTTTTGGCGCAAAAGAACGTAAAAAATTATGCAACTTCCGGCGACACGTATGACGCCGGAAACAGTAAAAAAAATTTGCGCCAAAAAAGTCCGCGCCAAGAATGACGCAATAAAATGAAGCATTTTCAGCCCCCGCGAGCCTAACAGCCCACAGGGAAAAGTCAAATTTTAAGGTAAGAAAAAAATTGTTTTATTCAAATGCATTATCCCAAATATGAAACTGACTGTCTGAAAATAAGGAATGTTGAACATCCTGAGTCAAGGCAAATAAATGTTTGAATACATATATTTAGAACTTTATAAGAAAGTGCCCAACCATAGCTTAGAGTGTCACAGAAAATAAGTCTTACTTACCCCAGGACACTCATCTACATGTTGTAGAAAGCCAAACCAGTACTGAAACGAAAATCAGCAGAGGTAATGGTATATATATATATATATATATATATATATATATATATATATATATATATATAAAAGAGTATATCGTCGATCTGAAAAGGGAGGTAAGAGATGAATCTCTACGACCGATAACAGAGAACCTATGAAATAGACCCCGTAGAAGGAGATCATTGAATTCAAATAGGCAATACTCTCCTCACATCCCTCTGACATTCACTGCACGCTGAGAGGAAAACCGGGCTCCAACCTGCTGTGGAGCGCATATCAAAGTAGAATCTAGCACAAACTTACTTCACCACCTCCATAGGAGGCAAAGTTTGTAAAACTGATTTGTGGGTGTGGTGAGGGGTGTATTTGTAGGCATTTTGAGGTTTGGGAAACTTTGCCCCTCCTGGTAGGAATGTATATCCCATACGTCACTAGCTCATGGACTCTTGCTAATTACATGAAAGAAATTATCTGCATTTACAAGTTTGTCATGACAAACAGTACAAACAACAGCTGGAGGAACAGATACCATAAGTTTACAGCAGATACACTTAGCTTTGGTAGCTCCAGCACCAGGCAGCGATTTTCCAGAAGTATCTTCTGACTCAGTTTCAACGTGGGACATCTTGCAATATGTAATAGAAAAAACAACATATAAAGCAAAATTGATCAAATTCCTTAAATGACAGTTTCAGGAATGGGAAAAAATGCCAGTGAACAAGCTTCTAGCAACCAGAAGCAATAAATAATGAGACTTAAATAATGTGGAGACAATAGTGACGCCCATATTTTTTTAGCGCCAAAAATGACGCCCACATTATTTGGCGCCTAAATGCTTTTGGCGACAAAAATGACGCCACATCCGGAACGCCGACACTTTTGGCGCAAAAGAACGTAAAAAATTACGCAACTTACTGCGACACGTATGACGCCGGAAACAGAAAAAAAATTTGCGCCAAAAAAGTCCGCGCCAAGAATGACGCAATAAAATGAAGCATTTTCAGCCCCCGCGAGCCTAACAGCCCACAGGGAAAAAGTCAAATTTTAAGGTAAGAAAAAAATTGATTTATTCATATGCATTATCCCAAATATGAAACTGACTGTCTGAAATAAGGAATGTTGAACATCCTGAGTCAAGGCAAATAAATGTTTGAATACATATATTTAGAACTTTATAAAAAAGTGCCCAACCATAGCTTAGAGTGTCACAGAAAATAAGACTTACTTACCCCCGGACACTCATCTACATGTTGTAGAAAGCCAAACCAGTACTGAAACGAAAATCAGCAGAGGTAATGGTATATATATAAGAGTATATCGTCGATCTGAAAAGGGAGGTAAGAGATTAATCTCTACGACCGATAACAGAGAACCTATGAAATAGACCCCGTAGAAGGAGATCATTTAATTCAAATAGGCAATACTCTCCTCACATCCCTCTGACATTCACTGCACGCTGAGAGGAAAACCGGGCTCCAACCTGCTGCGGAGCGCATATCAACGTAGAATCTAGCACAAACTTACTTCACCACCTCCATAGGAGGCAAAGTTTGTAAAACTGATTTGTGAGTGTGGTGAGGGGTGTATTTATAGGCATTTTGAGGTTTGGGAAACTTTGCCCCTCCTGGTAGGAATGTATATCCCATACGTCACTAGCTCATGGACTCTTGCTAATTACATGAAAGAAATAAATATTTAGAGAGAAACCTTCATATACTTGAGCAGGTAGTATATTGCAGAAGTTTTAATCCGGAATTAACGTTCTTAATAATGTCAGCAAGAAGTTCACGCGCTCACACAATCATACCATAAAATATATACAGTCCCAGCATACACGCTATATAGCCCCAGCAAGGAGGAGGTTAATTCAGGAAAGATACATCCCACACAGGGAGACACACTTGATAGACAGTTGAGAGGCTTAACCAAAGTAAACTGCTTTAACAAGTAACGATACCCAAAGAAGCATGGAGAGCGGATCCTATCCCTTCAGAGATGGTTGATGTAGCGTGGAGAGCGGTAGTACCGCTGAGGAATGAGCTGACAAGGGTTGTGCTGGTAGCGGTGATCCGGTAACCGCTTGTGTGAGCGCGACTTCGGCTCGCGTGTGGAAGAAGTTCCGGTAGGCGTAGGGATCCAGGGAAGAATTCCGGTCAGAGACAAAGTTCCAAAGTGAAGCAACAGCTGAGACTTTGGAGAAACAATGAGCACAGATTGTTAGGACCTGAAAGGAGAATTCAAAGGTAACTTGTTCACAGAGGGAACAATGAAGTGAGAATCCACTTTAATTTTCAGGCCCTGAGTGAGGTAATAGCACTTCCTTAAATAGGGAGGAAGTGCTATCAGGCAGTGAGATTTAAAGGGGTATCACAATATGTAATAAAACAGTAAATGTTATTGTACATGTAGAAACATTGCTAGCATGAAACATGATAAATAAATGCCACATAATTGAGCTGAAGACATAACAGCTTAAAAAATGAAAAGAACACATTTAGCTTTGTAGAATTGTGTTCCAGGGCATCATAGTTTCTACAGTAACATAAGAGTCAGGATCAGAATAAGACATCTCGCAAAACGTAACAGAAAAAGAAAAATAACATTAGGCAAAACATTCAATTTCCACAATGTAACAGTTTCAGTAGAGCTTTCAAAGTTCATGAAAACAGCGAGCAATAGAAGGAGGGGGGTAAAATTTCTAAAATGTGTCGCCAAGAATGACGCATTACGCAAAAAGTTAAAAAAAAAAAAATTGGCGCAAAACACCAGGAAATGACAACTCACGTCATAAACACGATTTCGTGCCAAAACAACTAGTGTCAAAGACAAAGGAAATGACGAAATGTGTGCCATTAAAGGCGCAACGTCGTGACCAAAAATTTGGTGCCAAGAATGACGCAATAAAAAAAAGCATTTTGCGCCCTCACGAGCCTAGATTTGCCTGCGAAGAAAATGAAAGTCAAATTAGAAAAAACATAATTTATGTAAGAACTTACCTGATAAATTCATTTCTTTCATATTAGCAAGAGTCCATGAGCTAGTGACGTATGGGATATACATTCCTACCAGGAGGGGCAAAGTTTCCCAAACCTCAAAATGCCTATAAATACACCCCTCACCACACCCACAATTCAGTTTAACGAATAGCCAAGAAGTGGGGTGATAAAGTGCGAAAGCATAAAAAATAAGGAATTGGAATAATTGTGCTTTATACAAAATCATAACCACCACAAAAAAAGGGCGGGCCTCATGGACTCTTGCTAATATGAAAGAAATGAATTTATCAGGTAGTTCTTACATAAATTATGTTTTCTTTCATGTAATTAGCAAGAGTCCATGAGCTAGTGACGTATGGGATAATGACTACCCAAGAAGTGGATCTTTCCACACAAGAGTCACTAGAGAGGGAGGGATAAAATAAAGACAGCCAATTCCTGCTGAAAATAATCCACACCCAAAATAAAGTTTAACGAAAAACATAAGCAGAAGATTCAAACTGAAACCGCTGCCTGAAGTACTTTTCTACCAAAAACTGCTTCAGAAGAAGAAAATACATCAAAATGGTAGAATTTAGTAAAAGTATGCAAAGAGGACCAAGTCGCTGCTTTGCAGATCTGGTCAACCGAAGCTTCATTCCTAAACGCCCAGGAAGTAGAAACTGACCTAGTAGAATGAGCTGTAATTCTCTGAGGCGGAGTTTTACCCGACTCAACATAGGCAAGATGAATTAAAGATTTCAACCAAGATGCCAAGAAATGGCAGAAGCTTTCTGGCCTTTTCTAGAACCGGAAAAGATAACAAATAGACTAGAAGTCTTACGAAAAGATTTCGTAGCTTCAACATAATATTTCAAAGCTCTAACAACATCCAAAGAATGCAACGATTTCTCCTTAGAATTCTTAGGATTAGGACATAATGAAGGAACCACAATTTCTCTACTAATGTTGTTGGAATTCACAACTTTAGGTAAAAATTCAAAAGAAGTTCGCAACACCGCCTTATCCTGATGAAAAATCAGAAAAGGAGACTCACAAGAAAGAGCAGATAATTCAGAAACTCTTCTGGCAGAAGAGATGGCCAAAAGGAACAAAACTTTCCAAGAAAGTAATTTAATGTCCAATGAATGCATAGGTTCAAACGGAGGAGCTTGAAGAGCTCCCAGAACCAAATTCAAACTCCAAGGAGGAGAAATTGACTTAATGACAGGTTTTATACGAACCAAAGCTTGTACAAAACAATGAATATCAGGAAGAATAGCAATCTTTCTGTGAAAAAGAACAGAAAGAGCAGAGATTTGTCCTTTCAAAGAACTTGCGGACAAACCTTTATCTAAACCATCCTGAAGGAACTGTAAAATTCTCGGTATTCTAAAAGAATGCCAGGAAAAATGATGAGAAAGACACCAAGAAATATAAGTCTTCCAGACTCTATAATATATCTCTCGAGATACAGATTTACGAGCCTGTAACATAGTATTAATCACAGAGTCAGAGAAACCTCTTTGACCAAGAATCAAGCGTTCAATCTCCATACCTTTAAATTTAAGGATTTCAGATCCTGATGGAAAAAACGACCTTGTGACAGAAGGTCTGGTCTTAACGGAAGAGTCCACGGTTGGCAAGAGGCCATCCGGACAAGATCCGCATACCAAAACCTGTGAGGCCATGCCGGAGCTACCAGCAGAACAAACGAGCATTCCTTCAGAATCTTGGAGATTACTCTTGGAAGAAGAACTAGAGGCGGAAAGATATAGGCAGGATGATACTTCCAAGGAAGTGATAATGCATCCACTGCCTCCGCCTGAGGATCCCGGGATCTGGACAGATACCTGGGAAGTTTCTTGTTTAGATGGGACGCCATCAGATCTATTTCTGGAAGTTCCCACATTTGAACAATCTGAAGAAATACCTCTGGGTGAAGAGACCATTCGCCCGGATGCAACGTTTGGTGACTGAGATAATCCGCTTCCCAATTGTCTATACCTGGGATATGAACCGCAGAGATTAGACAGGAGCTGGATTCCGCCCAAACCAAAATTCGAGATACTTCTTTCATAGCCAGAGGACTGTGAGTCCCTCCTTGATGATTGATGTATGCCACAGTTGTGACATTGTCTGTCTGAAAACAAATGAACGATTCTCTCTTCAGAAGAGGCCAAAACTGAAGAGCTCTGAAAATTGCACGGAGTTCCAAAATATTGATCGGTAATCTCACCTCCTGAGATTCCCAAACTCCTTGTGCCATCAGAGATCCCCACACAGCTCCCCAACCTGTGAGACTTGCATCTGTTGAAATTACAGTCCAGGTCGGAAGCACAAAAGAAGCCCCCTGAATTAAACGATGGTGATCTGTCCACCATGTTAGAGAGTGTCGAACAATCGGTTTTAAAGATATTAATTGAGATATCTTCGTGTAATCCTTGCACCATTGCTTCAGCATACAGAGCTGAAGAGGTCGCATGTGAAAACGAGCAAAGGGGATCGCGTCCGATGCAGCAGTCATAAGACCTAGAATTTCCATGCATAAGGCTACCGAAGGGAATGATTGTGACTGAAGGTTTCGACAAGCTGAAATCAACTTTAGACGTCTCTTGTCTGTTAAAGACAGAGTCATGGACACTGAATCCATCTGGAAACCCAGAAAGGTTACCCTTGTCTGAGGAATCAATGAACTTTTTGGTAAATTGATCCTCCAACCATGATCTTGAAGAAACAACACAAGTCGATTCGTATGAGATTCTGCTAAATGTAAAGACTGAGCAAGTACCAAGATATCGTCCAAATAAGGAAATACCACAATACCCTGTTCTCTGATTACAGACAGCAGGGCACCGAGAACCTTTGTAAAAATTCTTGGAGCTGTAGCTAGGCCAAACGGCAGAGCCACAAACTGGTAATGCTTGTCCAGAAACGAGAATCTCAGGAACTGATAATGATCTGGATGAATCGGAATATGCAGATATGCATCCTGTAAATCTATTGTGGACATATAATTCCCTTGCTGAACAAAAGGTAAGATAGTCCTTACAGTTACCATCTTGAACGTTGGTATCCTTACATAACGAATCAATATTTTTAGATCCAGAACTGGTCTGAAAGAATTCTCCTTCTTTGGTACAATGAAGAGATTTGAATAAAACCCCATCCCCTGTTCCGGAACTGGAACTGGCATAATTACTCCAGTCAACTCTAGATCTGAAACACATTTCAGAAATGCTTGAGCTTTTACTGGATTTACTGGGACACGGGAAAGAAAAAATCTCTTTGCAGGAGGTCTCAACTTGAAACCAATTCTGTACCCTTCTGAAACAATGCTCTGAATCCAAAGATTGTGAACAGAATTGATCCAAATTTCCTTGAAAAAACGTAACCTGCCCCCTACCAGCTGAGCTGGTATGAGGGCCGCACCTTCATGTGGACTTAGAAGCAGGCTTTGCCTTTCTAGCTGGCTTGGATTTATTCCAAACTGGAGATGGTCTCCAAACTGAAACTGCTCCTGAGGATGAAGGATCAGGCTTTTGTTCTTTGTTGAAACGAAAGGAACGAAAACGATTATTAGCCCTGTTTTTACCTTTAGATTTTTTATCCTGTGGTAAAAAAGTTCCTTTCCCACCAGTAACAGTTGAAATAATGGAATCCAACTGAGAACCAAATAATTTGTTACCCTGGAAAGAAATGGAAAGTAAAGTTGATTTAGAAGCCATATCAGCATTCCAAGTTTTAAGCCATAAAGCTCTTCTAGCTAAAATAGCTAGAGACATAAACCTGACATCAACTCTGATAATATCAAAAATGGCATCACAGATAAAATTATTAGCATGTTGAAGAAGAATAATAATATCATGAGAATCACAATGTGTTACTTGTTGCGCTAAAGTTTCCAACCAAAAAGTTGAAGCTGCAGCAACATCAGCCAAAGATATAGCAGGTCTAAGAAGATTACCTGAACACAGATAAGCTTTTCTTAGAAAGGACTCAATTTTCCTATCTAGAGGATCCTTAAACGAAGTACCATCTGACGTAGGAATAGTAGTACGTTTAGCAAGGGTAGAAATAGCCCCATCAACTTTAGGGATCTTGTCCCAAAATTCTAATCTGTCAGACGGCACAGGATATAATTGCTTAAAACGTTTAGAAGGAGTAAATGAATTACCCAAATTATCCCATTCTTTGGAAATTACTGCAGAAATAGCATCAGGGACAGGAAAAACTTCTGGAATAACTACAGGAGAATTAAAAACCTTATTTAAACGTTTAGATTTAGTATCAAGAGGACCAGAATCCTCTATTTCTAAAGCAATTAGGACTTCTTTAAGTAAAGAACGAATAAATTCCATTTTAAATATATATGAAGATTTATCAGCATCAACCTCTGAGACAGAATCCTCTGAACCAGAGGAATCATCAGAATCAGAATGATGATGTTCAGTTAAAAATTCATCTGTAGGGAGAGAAGTTTTAAAAGATTTTTTACGTTTACTAGAAGGAGAAATAACAGACATAGCCTTCTTTATGGATTCAGAAACAAAATCTCTTATATTATCAGGAACATTCTGCACCTTAGATGTTGAAGGAACTGCAACAGGCAATGGTACTTTACTAAAGGAAATATTATCTGCTTTAACAAGTTTGTCATGACAATCAATACAAACAACAGCTGGAGAAATAGCTACCAAAAGTTTACAGCAGATACACTTAGCTTTGGTAGATTCAGCACTTGACAGCGATTTTCCTGTAGTATCTTCTGACTCAGATGTAACGTGAGACATCTTGCAATATGTAAGAGAAAAAACAACATATATATAAAGCAAAATTGATCAAATTCCTTAAATGACAGTTTCAGGAATGGGAAAAAATGCCAAAGAACAAGCTTCTAGCAACCAGAAGCAATAAAAAATGAGACTTAAATAATGTGGAGACAAAAGTGACGCCCATATTTTTTCGCGCCAAATAAGACGCCCACATTATTTGGCGCCTAAATGCTTTTTGGCGCCAAAAATGACGCCACATCCGGAACGCCGACATTTTTGGCGCAAAATAACGTCAAAAAATGACGCAACTTCCGGCGACACGTATGACGCCGGAAACGGAAATAGAAATTTTTTGCGCCAAAAAAGTCTGCGCCAAGAATGACGCAATAAAATGAAGCATTTTCAGCCCCCGCGAGCCTAACAGCCCACAGGGAAAAAGTCAAATTTTAAGGTAAGAAAAAATGTTAAAATGCATTATCCCAAATATGAAACTGACTGTCTGAAAATAAGGAAAGTTGAACATTCTGAGTCAAGGCAAATAAATGTTTGAATACATATATTTAGAACTTTATAAACAAAGTGCCCAACCATAGCTAGGAGTGTCACAGAAAATAAGACTTACTTACCCCAGGACACTCATCTACATATAGTAGATAGCCAAACCAGTACTGAAACGAGAATCAGCAGAGGTAATGGTATATATAAGAGTATATCGTCGATCTGAAAAGGGAGGTAAGAGATGAATCTCTACGACCGATAACAGAGAACCTATGAAATAGACCCCTTAGAAGGAGATCACTGCATTCAAATAGGCAATACTCCTCACATCCCTCTGACATTCACTGCACGCTGAGAGGAAAACCGGGCTCCAACTTGCTGCGGAGCGCATATCAACGTAGAATCTAGCACAAACTTACTTCACCACCTCCATCGGAGGCAAAGTTTGTAAAACTGAATTGTGGGTGTGGTGAGGGGTGTATTTATAGGCATTTTGAGGTTTGGGAAACTTTGCCCCTCCTGGTAGGAATGTATATCCCATACGTCACTAGCTCATGGACTCTTGCTAATTACATGAAAGAAAGACAACCTCAGGTAAGAAAAAAGTTTAAATAAACTTCCCAAACATGATTCCTATACTGAAACTGTTTAGATTGCAAAGGGAAATACACATAAACCTGACTCATGGCACATATAAGCAAAATACATATTTAAAACTTTATATTAATACATAAAGCGCCAAACCATAGCTGAGAGTGTCTTAAATAATAATACATACTTACCGAAAGACACCCATCCACATATAGCAGATAGCCAAACCAGTACTGAAAACTATCAGCAGAGGTAATGGTATATAAGAGTATATTGTTGATCTGAAAAGGGAGGTAGGAGATGAATCCCTACAACCGATAACGGAGAACCCTTGAAAAGATTTCTTACGAGGAAAAGCATAAAATCCATAGGCTATACTCTCTTCACATCCCTCTGACAAACACTGTACTCTGAGAGGAATTGGGCTTCAGAATGCTTAGAAGCATTTATCATAGAAGAAATCATAAAAAAACAAGCACAAACTTCACCACCTCCATAGGAGGCAAAGTTTGTAAAACTGATTTGTGGGTGTGGTGAGGGGTGTATTTATAGGCATTTTGAGGTTTGGAAACTTTGCCCCCTCTTGGTAGGAACCTATATCCCATACGTCACTAGCTCATGGACTCTTGACAATTACATGAAAGAAAGAACAGAGTAACCAACTCTGGCTTTCTATACCTAGGGCAGCAATATGTTAGAAAACAAAGTAAGCACAACCTTACAACTTCCTAACTGCTTAAAAGCCACCACTACTCTGCTGCTAAACCCCAAATCCTTGCTTGCAAGGAAAAATATCCAAAAAAGTAAATGAATTTCTTCAGACTGGGGATTATGGGTAGGGGAGTGATACTTAACAGCTTTGCTGTGGTGCTACTTGCCTCCTCCTGCTGCCCAGGAGTGATATTCCCACTAGTAATTGATGACGTTGTGGAATCACCATATCTTAGGAAAGAAAAACCCTTTATTTCCCTTATACTCTAATTTTAATATAAAAAATTAGAATACAATTCTAAGCATTGATAAATAATTATTGAAACCTGCACTTCTACACCCCAGCCACACTGGAGAGACTCACCCAACCTGTAAACAGGAATCCAATCCACACCAGCAGAAAAAACAATCCTGTTTAAACTGCAAATCCTAGAAAGCTGCAACCATCAGAAAAAGAGACAGACAGGAAAAGCAATCCTATGTCAGAAAAACCCACTCTGATTCCTTGAAAATCCTGGCTTCCAAACAGCCAGTACAAACAGTTCAGCACTCAGGAAGTAACTTGGCGGTCACATGATTGCAAATTCAAAAGTAAGGTGCAGTCCAACAACTTTCTTAAAGAGACATTACCCAAACAAAATAAAAACATAATTTATGTAAGAATTTACCTGATAAATTAATTTCTTCATATTGGCAAGAGTCCATGAGCTAGTGACGTATGGGATATACAATCCTACCAGGAGAAGCAAAGTTTCCCAAACCTCAAGATGCCTATAAATACACCCCTCACCACACCCACAATTCAGTTTAATGAATAGCCAAGAAGTGGGGTGATAAAGAAAGAAGCAAAAGCATAAACAAAGGAATTGGAATAATTGTCCTCATGGACTCTTGCCAATATGAAAGAAATGAATTTATCAGGTAAATTCTTACATAAATTATGTTTCCTTTCATGTAATTGGCAAGAGTCCATGAGCTAGTGACGTATGGGATAGCAATACCCAAGATGTGGAACTCCACGCAAGAGTCACTAGAGAGGGAGGGATAAAAAATAAAGACAGCCAATTCCGCTGAAAAAATTAATCCACAACCCAAATCATAAGTTTTAATCTTATAAAGGAAAAGAAAAAAACTGAAATTATAAGCAGAAGAATCAAACTGAAACAGCTGCCTGAAGAACTTTTCTACCAAAAACTGCTTCTGAAGAAGAAAAAACATCAAAATGGTAGAACTTAGTAAATGTATGCAAAGAAGACCAAGTTGCTGCTTTGCAAATCTGATCAACTGAAGCTTCATTCTTAAAGGGACTTTAAACACTTGTCATTAGTGTTTTGTTTGTTTTTTATTCATAATGTTTCTTTATTTTTTTTAAATGCAAATCGCTATTTCTTTTTATTATAGGTTTATTTATTTTTTTATTTTTTTAAATTTACTTCACTTTCTGACTGCTCCGTGCCGACATGGCTGAAGGTTATGTTGAGAAACCCGGAAGTCTCTGCTTATTGCTGTGAGCGCGCACAGCACAGCATAACTAAAACTATTGCTGCTATAAAGTTTGCAGCGATTATCTTAGTTTTGTCCCTAAATAATATCCTTTGAACTGGCCTCTATTGCTAACACCCTTGAAAGCTAATAATTAATTATAATTTAAAAAATAAATAAATAATTAACTCCTATTTTGGAATAATCCTTGTACTACGAGTGAAAGAGGGATCGCACAACACACTGCTCAGGGAGACAGTTGCTGTCTCATAAATATACTCTGTTTTCTTTTACCCCTCTGTTATCTCTACAAGCTCCCGGAGTCCCGCTCAAGCTAGCTATACCTTTTCTGAGTTTATTGTAAATCTTATGCAGCTGACGCTCTGTGATGTGACAGCATCAGTGGTTTGTTTATTTACCAGGCATTCTGAAGATCCTAAAAGATAGCGTAGTGAATGCTTTATTTGTTTTGTTTTTTACGAGTATGGAGCGGTCAGCCATAGTGTTCTGTTTTATGCACATCAATTTCTAATGACGATCAGGCAGCCAAGCTTCAAATCACCCTTCTGTTTCTTCTTTGAGGTTTGAAAGTTACTTATTTTCTTTTGTTCTGGGATCGATCCTACCTTTATCTGTTAGCATTATGTTTTCATTGTGCTTTTACCAATCGCATCATCTAAGTCAATATTGTTTGTCTAATTTGGGTTGCTTTTATTTGTTATATATGTATATATATATATATATATATATATATATACATATATACATATATAACAAATAAAAGCAACCCAAATTAGACAAACAATATTGACTTAGATGATGCGATTGGTAAAAGCAGAATGAAAACATAATGCTAACAGATAAAGGTAGGATCAATCCCAGAACAAAAGAAAATAAGTAACTTTCAAACCTCAAAGAAGAAACAGAAGGGTGATTTGAAGCTTGGCTGCCTGATCGTCATTAGAAATTGATGTGCATAAAACAGAACACTATGGCTGACCGCTCCATACTCGTAAAAAACAAAACAAATAAAGCATTCACTACGCTATATTTCAGGATCTTCAGAATGCCTGGTAAATAAACAAACCACTGATGCTGTCACATCACAGAGCGTCAGCTGCATAAGATTTTCAATAAACTCAGAAAAGGTATAGCTAGCTTGAGCGGGACTCCAGGAGCTTGTAGAGATAACAGAGGGGTAAAAGAAAACAGAGTATATTTATGAGACAGCAGCTGTCTCCCTGAGCAGTTTGTTGTGCGATCCCTCTTTCACTCGTAGTATAAGGATTATTGCAAAATAGAGTAACACAGCTGTTCATTCACTGAAAACGTCTGCCTTTGACAACTAAATCTATGAAGCTCGTTCACAAAGTTAATGAAAACGAGCTTCATAGAAGCGGCTAAGACGTTGCTTTATTTGTATGTGCATGAGCGGAAGTAAAGAAGGGAGTGCACAGCGAGTCTGCATACTATCCCATACAACGCGCGTTACAATATGGCGGCTACCACCGCATTCAGTAGGCGGTGGTTTAGTGGTAAAATTGAAAATAAAAGATAATTGAGCAGAAGCAAGATACAAATATGGAGAAACAAATAATGTTTAAAACTAAAACAAAATGATTAAAAAATAATAATAATTAAATGAAAACAGAAGGTGTTTAGGGTCCCTTTAAAAGCCCAGGAAGTGGAAACTGACCTAGTAGAATGAGCTGTAATTCTCTGAGGCGGGGATTTACCCTACTCCAAATAAGCGTGATGAATCAAAAGCTTTAACCAAGATGCCAAAGAAATGGCAGAAGCCTTCTGACCTTTCCTAGAACCAGACAAGATAACAAATAGACTAGAAGTCTTCTTGAAATCTTTAGTAGCTTCAACATAATATTTCAAAGCTCTCACCACATCCAAAGAATGTAAAGATCTTTCCAAAGAATTCTTAGGATGTGGACACAAAGAAGGGACAACAATTTCCCTACTAATGTTGTTGGAATTCAAAACTTTAGGTAAGAATTTAAATGAAGTCCGCAAAACTGCCTTATCCTGATGAAAAATCAGAAAAGGAGACTCACAAGAAAGAGCAGATAATTCAGAAACTCTTCTAGCAGAAGAGATGGCCAAAAGAAACAACACTTTCCAAGAAAGCAATTTAATGTCCAAAGAATGCCTAGGCTCAAACAGAGGAGCCTGTAAAGCCTTCAAAACCAAATTAAGACTCCAAGGAGGAAAGATTGATTTAATGACAGACTTGATACGAACCAAAGCCTGTACAATACAATGAATATCAGGGAGTTTAGCAATTTTTCTGTGGAATAAAACAGAAAGAGCAGAGATTTTTCCTTCAAGGAACTCGCAGACAAACCCTTATCCAAACCATCCTGAAGAAACTATAAAATTCTAGGAATTCTAAAAGAATACCAAGAGAATTTATGAGAACACCATGAAATGTAAGTCTTCCAAACTCGATAATAAATCTTTCTAGAAACAGATTTACGAGCCTGCAACATAGTATTAATCACGGAGTCAGAGAAACCTTTATGACTAAGCACTAAGCGTTCAATTTCCATACCTTCAAATTTGAGATCCTGATGGAAAAAACGGACTTTGAGATAGAAGGTCTGGCCTTAGTGGAAGTGGCCAGGGTTGGCAACTGGACATCTGAACAAGATCAGCATACCAAAACCTGTGAGCCCATGCTGGAGCTACGAGCAGTACAAAAGATTGCTCCATGATGATCTTGGAAATCCCTCTTGGAAGAAGAACTAGAGGCGGAAAAATATAGACAGGTTGATAACTCCAAGGAAGTGTCAATGCATCCACTGCTTCCGCCTGAGGATCCCTGGACCTGGACAGGTACCTGGGAAGTTTCTTGTTTAGATGAGATGCCATCAGATCTATTTCTGGAAGCCCCCACACATCTGAACAATTTGAAAAAACACATCTGGGTGATGAGACCACTCTCCCGGATGTAAAGCTTGACGACTGAGATAATCCGCTTCCCAATTGTCTGTACCTGGGATATGGACTGCAGAAATTAGACAGGAGCTGGATTCTGCCCACACAAGTATCAGGGATACTTATTTCATAGCTTGAGGACGGTGAGTCCCACCCTGATGATTGACATACGCCACAGTTGTGACATTGTCTGTCTGAAAACAAACGTCTCTCTCTTCAATAGAGGCCAAAACCGAAGAGCTCTGAGAATCGCACGGAGTTCCAAAATATTGATTGGTAATCTCGCCTCTTGAGATTTACAAACCCCCTGTTCTGTTAGAGATCCCCAGACAGCTCCCCAACCTGAAAGACTCGCATCTGTTGTGATCACAGTCCAGGTTGGACGAACAAAAGAGGCCCCTTGAACTATACGATGGTGATCTAACCACCAAGTCAGAGATAGTCGAACATTGGGATCTAAGGATATTAATTGTGATATCCTTGCATAATCCCTGCACCATTGGTTCAGCAAACAAAGCTGAAGAGGTCTCATGTGAAAACAAGCAAAGGGGATTGCGTCCGATTCTGCAGTCATGAGACCTAAAACCTCCATGCACATAGCTACGGAAGGGAATGATTGAGACTGAAGGTTCTGACAGGCTGCAACCAATTTCAGACGTCTCTTGTCTGTTAGAGACAAAGTCATGGATACTGAATCTATTTGGAAAATTAAAAAGGTTACCCTTGTCTGAGGAAGAACTTTTTGGTAAATTGATCCTCCAACCGTGTCTTTGAAGAAACAACACATCTCATGTGAGATTCTGCAGAACGTAAAGACTGAGCAAGTACCAAAGATATCGTCCAAATAAGGAAACACCGCAATACCCCGCTCTCTGATTACAGAGAGTAGGGCACCGAGAACCTTTGAAAAGATCCTTGGAGCTGTCGCTAGGCCAAAAGGAAGAGCAACAAATTGGTAATGCTTGTCTAGAAAAGAGAATCTCAGGAACTGATAGTGATCTGGATGAATCGGAATATGAAGATATGCATCCTGTAAGTCTATTGTGGACATATAATGCCCTTGCTGAACAAAAGGCAGTATAGTCCTTATAGTCACCATTTTGAATGTTGGTACTCTTACATAACAATTCAAGACTTTTAGATCCAGAACTGGTCTGAATGAATTTTCTTTCTTTGGGACAATGAACAGATTTGAATAAAACCCCAGACCCTGTTCCTGAAAAGGAACTGGCACAATTACCCCAGATAACTCTAGGTCTGAAACACACTTCAAGAAAGCCTGCACTTTCTCTGGGTTCACTGGAATGCGTGAGAGAAAGAAACTTCTCACAGGCGGTCTTACTCTGAAGCCTATTCTGTACCCCTGAGAGACAATTTTCTGAATCCAATGGTTTTGGACTGAATTTATCCAAACATCCTTGAAAATTTTTAATCTGCCCCCTACCAGCTGAGCTGGAATGAGGGCCGCGCCTTCATGCAGACTTGGGGGCTGGTTTAGATCTCTTAAAAGGCTTGGATTTATTCCAGATTGAGGAAGGCTTCCAATTGGAGACAGATTCCTTAGGGGGAAGGACTAGGTTTCTGTTCCTTATTCTGTTGAAAGGAATGAAAATGGTTAGAAGCTTTAAATTTACCCTTAGATTTTTTATCCTGAGGCAAAAAAGCTCCCTTCCCCCCCCAGTGACAGTTGAAATTATAGAATCCAACTGAGAACCAAATAATTTATTACCTTGGAAAGAGATAGCAATGAAATGATTAGCATGTTGAATTAATTTAACAATGCTATACACATTATGATGTGATACTTGTTGCGCTAAAGTTTCCAACCAAAAAGTTGAAGCAGCCGCAACATCAGCCAAAGAAATAGCAGCCCTAAGAAGATGGCCTGAACATAAATAAGCTTTCTTTAGATAAGATTCAAGCTTCCTATCTAAAGGATCCTTAAAAGAAGTACTATCTTCCGTAGGAATAGTTGTACGTTTAGCAAGAGTAGAGATGGCCCCATCAACTTTGAGGATCTTTTCCCAAAACTCCAATCTATCAGTAGGCAAAGGATACAATTTTTAAACCTTGAAGAAGGAGTAAAAGAAGTACCCAGTCTATTCCATTCCTTAGAAATCATATCTGAAATAGCATCAGGAACTGGAAAAACCTCTGGAATAACTACATGAGGTTTATAAACCGAATTTAAACGTTTACTAATTTTAGTATCAAGAGGACTAGTCTCCTCCATATCTAATGCAATCAACACTTCTTTTAATAAAGAACGAATATACTCTTTTAAATAAATAAGAGGATTTGTCAGTGTCAATATCTGAGGCAGGATCCTCTGAATCAGACAGATCCTCATCAGAGATAGATAAATCAGTATGTTGTCGGTCATTAAAAAATTCATCAACTCTATGAGAAGTTTTAAAAGACCTTTTACGTTGATTAGAAGGCGGAATGGCAGACAAAGCCTTCTGAATGGAATCAGAAATAAATTCTCTTAAATTTACAGGAATATCCTGAGCATTAGATGTTGATGGACCAGCAACATGTAATGAACTACTACTGATGGAAACATTCTCTGCATGTAAAAGTTTATCATGACAACTATTACAAACCACAGCTGGAGGAACAGTTACCACAAGTTTACAACAAATGCACTTCACTTTGGTAGAACCGATATCAGGCAGCAGGATTCCAGTAGTAGATTCTGAGACAGGATCAGATTGAGACATCTTGCAGTATATAAAAGAAAAAACAACATATAAAACATAATTTATGTAAGAACTTACCTGATAAATTCATTTCTTTCATATTAGCAAGAGTCCATGAGCTAGTGACGTATGGGATATACATTCCTACCAGGAGGGGCAAAGTTTCCCAAACCTCAAAATGCCTATAAATACACCCCTCACCACACCCACAAATCAGTTTAACGCATAGCCAAGAAGTGGGGTGATAAGACAAAAGTGCAAAAGCATAAAAAATAAGGAATTGGAATAATTGTGCTTTATACAAAAAAATCATAACCACCACAAAAAGGGTGGGCCTCATGGACTCTTGCTAATATGAAAGAAATTAATTTATCAGGTAAGTTCTTACATAAATTATGTTTTCTTTCATGTAATTAGCAAGAGCCATGAGCTAGTGACGTATGGGATAATGAATACCCAAGATGTGGATCTTCCACGCAAGAGTCACTAGAGAGGGAGGGATAAAATAAAGACAGCCAATTCCGCTGAAAATAATCCACACCCAAAATAAAGTTTAAATCTTATAATGAAAAAAACTGAAATTATAAGCAGAAGAATCAAACTGAAACAGCTGTCTGAAGAACTTTTCTACCAAAAACTGCTTCAGAAGAAGAAAACACATCAAAATGGTAGAATTTAGTAAAAGTATGCAAAGAAGACCAAGTTGCTGCTTTGCAAATCTGATCAACCGAAGCTTCATTCCTAAACGCCCAGGAAGTAGAAACTGACCTAGTAGAATGAGCTGTAATCCTTTGAGGCGGAGTTTTACCCGACTCGACATAAGCATGATGAATTAAAGATTTCAACCAAGACGCCAAAGAAATGATAGAGGCCTTCTGACCTTTCCTAGAACCGGAAAAGATAACAAATAGTGTCATATCATTACCCCTCTAATAGCTTATATATGGTAATATCTGTCCCTTTAAGGTTTACTCAGAGACATTTCAGATCTTCTATAAAAGGAGGGTCTAGAGCACTGCTCAGGTGCTTGATAATTGCAAATGTATGGGTAAAGCAAACTTACTGCAACGTTTACCTATTTCCTAAATTCAACGGATTGGATAAACTCTTTTCAGACAAACAATATCCTTACCAAATTCGTTATATTCATTCTACTACAATCTGAAACCATTCATCAAACTACTAAAGGATTCACATTCAGATCGTCTCTCACACTAAAAGATTTTTACAGCACTCTGACGTCATCTCTAATTCAGCGTGTGTACACGGAAGTCAGAACACGCTGTCTGCAGGGACGCTGAACAAGGAGTGTTACCTCCGCTAACGGATCAACATCTCAGCTCCTCTCAACTATACCGGACCTGTTCCCAACTTTCCTTGCCTTAACGAATTATACGCAAGTATTTAGAATAAGAGACTGCCTTAAAACAATTATATATAAACTACTAATAAGAATAACTACAAGTTCGAATGCCTAATTGAATTACCTACTACAGTGTTTTCCTGTCATACTAATACCTGCTATAATCTACATTTATACAGAAGAAACTGTTTAATACTGTGTTTGCCTGTCACATTAACTCTCTAATACATGTTGAACTCAATTAGAGACTTAAACTAACTATTAACCATTGAAGTGATATATAACAGTCCAGGTATACATCATCATTAATACTTGTGACTACAATCTCACTTTCCATCTCATTACTTGTTCATGTTATTCCTAAGAGGTATCAGTTTTCACTCACCATTGATAACTGCATAAATAGGAATAACTACACACAAAATATTTGTTTATCCATAAGAGTTTATTAGGGATATTGCAGAATTATCAAGCCTTTAAAAAAGGATTACAATGGATCCTGCACAAATGAGCAATGAAATTGGCACCCTTAATCAAAAGGTAGAATTACTTGCACAGGGTTTAACTGAACTAAA